>NC_091950.1:128912959-129195459 GCF_031021105.1 Erythrolamprus reginae
ATTATTATTATTATTATTATTATTATTATTATTATTATTATTATTTTCAGTTACACTTTTCAAGTTGTTCAAGGAAATGCAGACATCTTCTGGAAATTTCAGCGATACAACTTGATTGTTGAATATCACGGCCGTCCTGCGTTTGCTCCTCCTTTTATCATTATTGATCACGTTAAGCTATTTCTTAGATGGGCCCTTAAGAAAAGCGAACACAAAAAAGAACATCTGGGTAAGCTATGGGGAGAATGGTAAGAACAAGTTGAAGATTGCATCTACACATACACACACAGAGAGAGAGAGAGAGAGAGAGAGAGAGAGAGAGAGAGAACACATATATTAATATATAATCATAAACTGTATTATCAGTTTATGTAATAGTAAAGTTTATTTCTATATAATTAGCTGTAGATTATTATTTTTAAAAAATTGAAATGATGTAGGGGACGAATAACTTTCCTCACTATGGTGCCCTCCAGCTTGTTAAAAATAAAAGCTCACACTTTCTTAAAAATATGTCAGCAGAAACCATTACTGCTATAGCAGAGAAAATAAATGATGAATATCTGTAAGATCCGAAGTTACAAATGCATACTATTATGTATATGAAATTTTGTGGACTGATCGTAAACTATAATTAAGACAGGAACTAAGATTCCTAACATTGTATGTTCTGTTGTGTTTTTGTGTATATAAAATAAGCAAAAAACAAAAAACCCCACAAAAAATCCACAAATGCATACTACTATGGGACATCCCTTCTATTACAAGAAGGTTTAAAATAGGCTACTATGTTTTAAATCAAAATAGGACATTTGTATAGATCGGGACTGTGAGGAAGCATTCATAATGGATATTAAGGTTTCCCACAAATCCTCCAGTGTAGAGATGAAAATTTGTATGGGGTAGCATTTCCTATGCTGGAGTGATGCCATGTGCATTTGTGAACTGGGTTAGTGAGCTTCTTTCAAAACACAGCAATTAGCCAATTATTGGAATTAGACTACCAGTAAGCAGTGTTCCCTCTAATTTTTTTTGGGGGTGGGCGGAAAAGAATAGTGTCTGAGCGGCAGTCCCTTCGGGACTGGGCGGCACAGAAATATTAAACAAATAAATAAACAAATAAACAAACAAACAAACAAACAAACAAACAAACAAAAAACCCACCCTGTTTTGCCTCAGAGAATTTCAAAATAAAATACTGTACTGTGTGTCTATAACAGTGAGCTCATAATAGGGCAACTCTATCAATATCAAAATGCCACTTAAATAGTTGAGCTAGTTTCAAACTAGATTTTGATTTTCTTTCTCTCTTCCTTACTCCCATTCTTTTTCTTTCTCTTTTCCTTCCTCTCTTTTTTCTATATGTTTCTCTCTCTTCCTCTCTTCCTCTCTCTCTCCTTCCCTCTCACTCTTTCCCTCTCGGCTTCTGGGCAGGTTTGGAAAACTCTGAGTTGATGATGATTTTTAAGTGAGCGATTGCTCACTGCTCAGCTTAGAGGGAACTATGCCAGTAAGTGGTTCCTTTCATTCTCACATTCTTAAAGTGTATAGGGAACTCAATGAAAATTGGGCATACAGTATTACTGAGGTGCCTCCAATATTCATTTGTTTGTAGTGTAATGTTTAAACCCTATTAGAAAACCAACGCGATGATTTTTCTATATTTTGGTGTTGCTTTTCTACCCCTCCTTTGACAACTTTCCCTACCCCAAATCTAACTCTCCCTTCCTTCAGAAAGAGATATTCCAGAAGAACTGGATCAAAAATTAATAACCTGGGAGATGCTCCAGAAAGAAAATTACCTGGCAAATTTGGAAACAAAGAAAAAAGAAAGCAACGAGGAAAAACTGAAAAAAATGTCAGACAAGTAAGTAAGGGTCAGCAAGTAAAATCCAGTTTGATGTAATTAAAAAGCAACTAACATATTTACATGTTTATAATCAGGTCAGGAGCAAATATTCTATAATTGGTGGCTTTATTATTTTGATTGTCATAAAATTGACGAACAGACTTACAAACATTAAATATATAGCTGGGGTTACAGTTACTCCTCTCATTCTAGACGTCTATTTGCATTCAGAAAAAGAATACACTATTAATTCATTAAATTTACATGCTAATTTAAACGAAAAGAAGAATTTTGTTCAAACATTATAATAAAAAGAATAAACAGGAGAAAAGGAAAAAGAAAGAAAAAAATCATTTAAACATATTTATACTTCTCCATGTCATTTACATTTTATTTTTATTTTTGTTTATCCACATATATACTTTATTCCAAATAATATAAAATTCTGATTCTTCTTGGTTATTCAACCGTCTTGTCATCATATCCATCTCTCCGCAATCTAATATTTTCTTTACTACCTCTTCTTCTTTGGGGACATTTTCTCCCTTCCAATTTTGCGCATAAATTATCCTAGCCGCTGTCAAAATATGAATTACTAAGTAAAAAATATCTTTCTTGTATTTCTGCTTCGAATGGGTAGCTTTATTTACTTCATTTTCATTCTTTTATTCTGATTCTTTTCCTGTTTCCTTTTCTCTTTTTGAAGCTGTTAATCCCACATGCAACTTAATCCAACATCATTGTTCTTCAATTAAGCCTACTGCAAATATCCACTAAACAAACATATCCTTCTGTAGGTGATATGGGGAATTCCAGCATTCACAAATGCACATACTTTATCTGGAATGTGACCCTTGCATGAAAATGTCAGAAATGGCATTAATAGAAGTTGATTTTTTTTGTGATAAACTATTCTGAATGCAGAGATGGACAGCAGATTCTGATGTTTAGAGCCCAGTTCAGACATCCAATGGTTCTTACAGGTTCACCAACTGAATTCTAACTAAAACAGGATTGCACAGAAGTGTTAACAAATACCTCCATGTTGAATCTATGTACAGTACATGGAATTTGAGTAGCAGGTAGCAATCACTCAAAATCCAAACTAGAAGGTATGAGTTGCTATAACAGATGGATGGATTCAAACTCATTGTTCATATCCTAGCTGGATAATGATTAATTCACAGAAATTATTTGCAGTAGAAACGATTTCTAAATATATCTTGGATAGATGTTCTACTGTTCTTCAAGATCTCCTCTATGACAATATTCTTCTTCTGACTCTATTCTTGCTTTATTTTAATACAGGGTAGACAGCCTTTTAAAGAATTTTAGTGGTCTAAAAGAGCAAGAGAAACAGCTTAGATCTTTGGAATCACAAGTAAGAATTTCTTTTTATGTTTCAATTGCACAATTTTTTATTTGCTCGTACATATATTTCCAAGATCAACATTAAGAAATCATGATAGTATTTTATGCATCAATCAATTTTTGTTTGTTTGGGGCATGCTTAGGTGAGGTGGATAAACAATTGTTTACGGCCTTCTCAAGAAGGATACTTCAATGATAAATGTTCCTTCAAAATATGTTACAGTCAAAGGACACTTTGGATTCCAAACCTAATAAACAGTTCATAGATTCAAGGGTCTCAATTAGACAAAAGAGCTTAGAAGAAACTACTGTATATGCAATTACCTAGAAGTAAGCCTACCCAGAAGTAAAGCTACTGAAGTAAATGGGTAGAGAGTTTCAAAGTTCAGCTTACAAACACATTCTGATTCTATAACAGTATCACAAAACAAAACCACTATGCCATCAGCTTTGATTTCACAGAACTTTGCTATAATTACTATTATAATTGCAGTATGTCTTGAATAGTAATGGTATCCAAATAATTTGTTTTTATTATGCAGATTAGCTATTGCACTGTTATACTTTCTTCAATGGCAGATAATTTAGTGAAAAACAGTTTATTTTTCAGCAGCCCAACTTCGAACTACACAAGTGAGTAATGTGTTAATAAAGATTGGGTAGAGTGGGGGAGGCATGCAAAACAGAGTTTAAAATAACCCCTAAAACCAGTGATGGGCTACCCAAATTTTTACTACCACACTGTGGGCGTGGCTTGTGCATTTTGTTTCAACATCTTTCAGGGCAAATCGGGTGCTCTGGGGTGGAGCTCCAAATTTTGCTACCGGAACTGCATTCCTGCCTAAAACCCATTAAAAACAGCCTAATACAAAATAGACACCAGAATTGCTGTAGAAGTGTCTGTAACTGTGCTAAGTACAATGGCTATGGCAGTGATGGCAAATCTTTTTCTTTGCTTGTGTGCCAAAAGGGCGCACATGTGCATGATAACATGCTAGTGCATCCCCGTACATGTGTGCCTCTCCCTTACGCTGCCCCCAACCCTCCGCGGATGTGCACTGACCTCACTGAAGCCTCCGGACTTCCAGTAGACCTGTTGTGCCATTTTCCACCATCCACAGGCTCCGTAGGCTTTCCTAACGCCTAGGGTGGGTAAAAATAGCCTTCCCCCTACCCTCCGGAAGGCCAAAAATCAGCTGGCCAACATGCACATGTGTGCTGGTGTTGACATAGGGCATCACCTCAGATATGGCTCCACATGCCACCTCTGACACATGTGTCATAGGTTCACCATTATGGGGCTAAGACTGCATCCAGTCATAATGAAGGTTTTTTTTGGCTCCGGCTGGGTTTTGTGAATCCAGCCATTTTAATGGATGCTTAACAAATTGTGCCAATAAAACAATGCTTTATTCCAGTGGTTCTCAACCTTTCTAATGCCGCGACCTCTTAATACAGTTCCTCATGTTGTGGTGACACCCAACCAAAAGTCTAGTGCCAATTCTCCCAACAGAGCTTTAAGCGGATTGGCAGGAAGGTTAGAGGGACACGCCCACTGTAAATGCCTGATTGGTCGTATTGTAAAAATATGTTCCAAGGAGCCACAATAGAAGCTTCATTTACTAACACCATGGGAAATTTGTCTTTTCCCATGGTCTTAGGCGACCCCTGTAAAACGGTCGTTTGACCCCCAAGGGTGTCCCAACCCCCAGGTTGAGAACTACTGCTTTATTCAATTAACTATGAGAAGTAAGCCATAGCCTTTAGGAATGTGTAAGCCTTATTTTCTTAATCATTATATTATAAAGAATGACACAATGATGAAATGTTTAGGAATTTAAAATCTTGCCATTGTTTTTGACTGACTAAGTAGTTTATAGCAATCCCTCTGCATTCCAGTTTAACCTTCTATGTGAAAATGAGGAAAAAGTGGCCTGGTACAGCTTTGTTTCCATCCTGAACTTGAGGAGCAGTATACACAGATAACAGCAGTAACATTAATTGAACTAGATTTGGATGTGGAAGCTGGATATATTAGATCCACTTTCAGTGATGGAGTGAACATGGGAAGATATCCAAGGTGCAATCGTACATATGATACAGAAAGGGAGGTGCAAGGTGTAACTAATAGAATGGAATTTATACACAGGCAATGTTATGAGAAATACGGAAATTATACACCTTCATATAAGAAATTCAGAATCATAGAAGAGCGCCCTTTAAAAACACATTTTCAAACTGAAACAATTTTAATATTTTTAGTTTATCTGAAGGTAGCTGTCAGTCCTTCAAGGTACACTAGACTAGCTCCTCTGTGTGCTCATTTACATAGAAGTAATTTTGGAAATGTAGTGGTTAGACACAAGACTAGAGAGACTGTGAGTTTTAATCTCTCTTTCAGCGTGAAACCAGCTGGGTGAAACTCCTGAAAATCTTGCCAAGAAAATTGCACAAGACCTGTCCAGGCACTTACTCGGAGTCAAAATTGTCAAAACAAGCAGCCTTTCTCCCTTTGGAACAGTCTTGTGGCATTTTCAGACATACAGTGATACCTTGTCTTACAAACTTAATTGGTTCCGGGACGAGGTTCTTAAGGTGAAAAGTTTGTAAGACGAAACAATATTTCCCATAGGAATCAATGGAAAAGCAATTAATGCGTGCAAGGCCAAAATTCACCCTTTTTGCCAGCCGAAGCACCCATTTTTGCACTGCTAGGATTCCACTGAGGCTCCCCTCCATGGGAAATCCCACCTCCGGACTTCTGTGTTTTTGCGACGCTGCGATTTCACTGAGGCTCCCCTCGCTGGGAAACCTCACCTCCGGACTTCCGTTGCCAGCGAAGCGCCCGTTTTTGCGTTGCTGGGATTTCCCTGCTGGGATTCCCCTGCAACATCACAAAAACACGGAAGTCCAGAGGTGGGGTTTCCCATGGAGGGGAGCCTCAGGGAAATCCCAGCAGCGCAAAAATGGGTGCTTCGCTGGCAACGGAAGTCCGGAGGTGGGGCATCCCAGCGGCGGCGGTGGGTTTGTAAGGTGAAAATAGTTTGTAAGAAGAGGCAAAAAAATCTTAAACCCCGGGTTTGTATCTCGAAAAGTTTGTATCATGAGGCGTTTGTAAGACGAGGTATCACTACTTATTTCTTACAGCTATGTTTCTCTGCACTAAAATTTATTTATTTATTGGATTTGTATGCCATCCCTTTCCAAGGAAAATGAACATACTTTATAATTATTAAGCTTAAGATAGCCCAATAATCCCTCGGCAGGCACAAGAGGGGCACCTGAATATCAAACTTGGGATATTTAAGATTTGTATATAGCCAGGGGAAAATATATCCCACACACAACAGCATAAATGATCCACGTAGCTGGTTAATGTTAACACCTGCTAATAAGAACAGCCTCTTACTCAATTATGCATTAAAATAGCATTGCCCAAGAGCTCCCAGATTTTGGGGATTAGAGCTTCTTTTGAATATGGAAGACTTTCTCATTGAAGCCAGGTAAAAATGAACAACTTGGTACTGTATGTTAAAAGCACAAATGGACTTTAACAAAAAATAATAAACATGTACAATAAGTCTGCATTGGTTGCCGATCAGTTTCCGGTCACAATTCAAAGTGTTGGTTATGACCTATAAAGCCCTTCATGGCACCGGACCACATTATCTCAGGGACCGCCTTCTACTGCACGAATCCCAGCGACCAGTTAGGTCCCACAGAGTGGGTCTTCTCGGGGTCCCGTCAACTAAACAATGCCACTTGGCGGGACCCAGGGGAAGAGCCTTCTCTGTGGCAGCCCCGGCCCTCTGGAACCAACTCCCCCCAGAGATAAGATTGCCCCCACCCTCCTTGCCTTTCGTAAGCTACTTAAAACCCACCTCTGCCGCCAGGCATGGGGGAACTGAGATTCCCTTTCCCCCTAGGCCTTTACAATTTTATGCATGGTATGTCTGTATGTATGTTTGGTTTTTTATATTAATGGGTTTTTAATAGTTTTTAGTACAGTATTGGATTATTATTGTACGCTGTTTTATGATTGCTGTTAGCCGCCCCGAATCTTCGGAGGGGCGGCATATAAATCCAATAAATAAATAAGTAAGTAAGTAAGTAAGTAAGTAAGTAAATAAGTAAGTAAGTAAGTAAGTATAAAAACGGGAGTGTAGGCCCATTTTTCGCCCTCCCTAGGCTTTCTTAGAGCCTGAAAAGGGCTAAAATGGCTTCCCCCACCCTCCCCAGAGGCCCTCTAGAGGCAAAAATGCCCTCTCAGAGCCTCAATGCAAGCCAAAAATCTGCTGGCTAGCAAACACATGCGCACTGGAGCTGAGTTAGGACAATGGCTCGTGTGCCAGCAGATATAACTCTGCGTGCCAAAGGTGGCACATGTGCCATAGGTTCGCCATCACTGCTCTATGCAATCTCTAGGCAAATGGAATTTGGTCCATAATTTGCCAGATTAATCTTTGCAAGTCTATTATTTTCTCATTCTTCAACATCTCTACTGAAATACACATAAAATATGTAAGGTTGGTTTTTTGTTTTCTTTTTAAAAGACAAGTTATCCTTGATAAGTGGCATTACAAGAAGTAACTTGTTCAAATATCACTATAGCTCCTCATTCTTTATATAACCAATATTTTCATTTATATTTTAATGTTTCATAAATGCAGGTACTGATCAAATGGATGTACCAGAAAATGAAGATGGGGTAGATACCAGTTTAACAATGTGATGTATATTGATAACTGATTGTAACAGATCATTTCTCCGTATAATTTTGTCAATTCAAATACCTAATGGATATTTTCTTTTAATGTCAGAGCACCATATCACAACTACACAATGCCTTCCTTTTACATTATATCTAATGTATTTCAAGTAAATTATCTATTGAAATCTCAAAAGTATGTTTTTTTATTCCAATCTTCACCTTTAAAATAAATTTTACACCACATGACTCTGTAAATTCATTTAGACCAGAGGTGTCACTCAATTTCATTGAGGGCCAAATCAGGGCTGTGGTTGACCTCAGGTGGCCAGGTGGGAGTGGCCAGTTTGATGCCAATCACTGGAGATGGCCAACTGGGTGGGCGTGGCCAGCTTGACACCACTCCCCAAACTGCTGGCATGTTTCCATAGTGGGTAGACCAAGCCGAAGCCCTGTTGGCCCAATGTTTCCTCTCCGCACTGGGTAAACCGGACCAAAGCAATGCAGCCTGGCCCCTTAAATTTTCCAGGATATTCCCCCCCCCCCCCCCCCCCCAGCCAGAACGGACCACATTGCAGGCCAAATTCAATCCCTGGGCCTTGTGTTTGACATGCCTGATTTAAACCAAACCTTTCAATATTTTCTTATAACCAAGGAGCATTTATATATCTTCTCAGCTTTTCAATTATCATTCTTTGATATAGTTGTACATAGTATTCATTTCTCTGTTTCCCTCATTTTGTGCCTTTCCTCTTCAACTTAGTTATATATTACTGGTGGTTTCCAATCTTGATATTTTCCACTAATCATGAATTAACAGTACAACTACTGTACATTGCCCTTATTTCTTTAGTGTCATTTGGATTGACACAAAGTAGTTTCAATCCAAATATTGAATAAGCACTTTTTATATAAAACAATTAGACTGTGTTAGGCATTGTTATACATACAGTGGATGGCCAGAGATAGCAACCGCAGTTAATGTTGTGATGAAAAAGTAATTTTGTGACCAATAGTCGTATTTATAGTTCAGAATTTTAAAGCAAAAGGTGAAGTAAAATACCAAAATTTTTTGGTGTATAACATGCACCCTTTTCATCCCCAAGAGGCTGATAATTAGGATGCATCTTATACTCTGAATATAGCCTTTTTTCCCCCCAGCCCTAACTAGCTGCTAACGATCTTCCCAGCTCTTACCTTGCAGGCTCTTTCACTGTTTCTCTCTGCAAACAATGTTTTCCAAGCCCTAAGTCTTTGAAGGGTGTTTTTCATTACTCTAACTTGCTCTGAGTAAATTTCTTTCCAGCCCTAACCAGGTGCTAACAATGTACCCAGCTCTTACCGGCTTGCAAGCTCTTTCATTGATACTTTCTGCCAAGAATGTATTCCAAACCATCTTTGTAGGGTTTTTTTTCCATTGCTTTACTTGTTCCAGATATTTCTTTCCAGCCCTAATCAGGTGCTATTAATGTACCTAAGCTCTTTCATTGTTACTCTCTGCAAATAATGTTTTCCAAGCCCTAAGTCTTTGGCAGTTTTTCCCCCCCATTGATCTAACTTGCTCCAAATATTTCTTTCCAGCCCTAACCAGGTGCCAACGATGTTCCCAGCTCTTACCTGCTTGCAAGCTCTTTCATTGTTACTCTCTGCAAAGAAGAATGTTTTCCAAGCCTTAAGTCTTTGCAGGGGTTTTTCCATTGCTCTACTTACTCAGACTGTTTCTTTCCAGATGCTAATGATGTTCCCAGCTCGTACTGGCTTGCAAGCTCTTTCATTGTTACTCTTTCAGAATAAATATTTTTAAGCCCTTAACCAGGGGACAAAATAATGTGCTGAAGCTGACCAGACTAAGGATGCTAGCCAGACTAAAGATGGTAAGCAGCTTCTTTTCCCTATTTTCCTTTCCAAAAACTAAGGTGCGTGTTATATTCCGGTGCGCCTCATGCTCCTAAAAATACAGTAAGCAGCATTGCTGTAGTTTCATTTAGTGATTACTTTGCTAATGACTGAGTTACCATTTCCAATTGTGATAGCTAAATGAGCATTACCTATAAACAGTAATAAAACAATTTTATTTCCAACCAATGTATTTATTCATGATCAAACATGCCAGGTGAGAGTAATGCTAGGGTAGCTGTACAGAACTTTAGCTGAATGAGATGGTATCTTGCTTCTTTAAATGAGAAGGCAGAAAATGTGACAAATGGAACGGGGCTAATGGGTAAAAAGGGGTACCATAAGAATAGAGAGAAAACTAGTTTTTAACACAAATGGCTAGCTGCTCACATGCAGGTACAGAATTTTCAACCTAATTAAGCAGTTGTTCCCAAGTTTTATTGACACCAAAAATATCAAATGTCTATTCTGCTAAAAATATTATTATAAGATCCTTTATTCTTAGATAAACAGTTCGGTCAACACAAATCCATGTACTTTAGCAGAAGCTTCTAAGTATGAAGGGGGAAAATATTTCAGTTTTCAAGAAAGTTGTGGCAAATTCAAGAATCTGAACCAATCAAGTCTAAGTACGGTTTGGTTGGCTGTACAGTATTTTAATTTTAGAAATTTCAAATTCCTTAACATTTTTCCTATGATCTTAAAACACTGAATGTTTACATTTTCTTATCTCTAGCTAAACAACATACGAGTTGTCATATTTCATGCTTTTATTTCCATTTATGGAATAAAGTGGAATATTGGTTAAACCTTTACATCAGCTGCAATAAACTGATAAATCTTGTACCTCATCCACAAGATATGCTTTGTCCGTTATGAATTGGTTAGATATCAATAAAGTATACCATCAAAAGTTTTGGTATGAACCTCCCTTCATAAACAGAAACTCCACATTTAGGTTGGACTATCTCAAGGCAAAATGTCTTATTATTGCAAAACACAGCAGGATTTTTTGGGAAAGGGAAAAGTTATAAGTATTCTTAGTCACAGCAACAAGTATGTTAAAGAAAACAATTGCCCAAATTCATGCAAATGATGAAGATAATATTTTGAGTAAGCTATCACTGGAAAAAGACAAATATGATTTTAGCTTTTAGGATTCTTCTTCATCATGGTTAGCTTTGGGTCGGAAATGTTTCCTACTCCTTTTCTTGCTACCGTGAAACCCTACGGTTGCTGTCACATTCTCGTCAGGCACCTCTGGAGAACCTGTGTTGGCTCTTCGAGCATCTTGTTCTTCTAATTTCAGCGGCTCCTTATCTTCCTTTTTCCCCTCTTTGCTGTCTGAGGGATCTAGTACATCTACATCACCTTTATTCTGGGCATCCAAGTTACCCAGAGGCTTTTCACTGGTCTCTTGGTTTGCATTAATAATGTTGGTCTCCAACTTTTCTTCTGTTGAGGCTCCTCTTCTTTTTCCTAATCTGTCTAAGCCTGCCTTTACTGGTTTACTAAAGATAATTCTTCCTGCACCAGAGCTAGAAGCATCCTGGTTGAAAGATGGTATAAAGTTTTCAGGAGGTGTTGGGCTTTGTTCCTCCTTTCTACCCTTATTCAAGCCACTCAAGAACTCCATAGCAATTGATCTGTTGGTCTTATCACTACATTCTGGAACATCCTCCAAACTGTACTTGGTCCAGCGTTCTGGATGGGCCACATAATCAGGTACTGGTGGGGAACTCTTATAAGACTTAACTGGCTCACGTTGCTTTCCAAACCTTTCCGCAGGCATCTTGTTTGAAATGCTGAGTGGTGGCAGAGGGCGTTTAAACTTTTTATCAATGACATTGTCTTCACCCGTCAAGGGCACTGCCTGCTTGGCTGCTCCTTCCAGACAATCAAAAATGTTCTGGCTGCGCTGTGAAAAGCTTGAGCTCATGCCTTTCAAATGAAAGGGCTGAACAACTGATTTCTGGCTGTTGTGCAAAGAGCCCCCACTCTTATTTGATTCACAATCCACGTCATCTGAAGGAAGCGGTTCCTCAGGGGACACAACATCAGCTTCAGCACTGCCTGCAAACTCAAAATCATCTGAATCTGAATCACTCAGGGAAATTGTATCTGAAGGAAGGATGCCTTCATAATCCCCGTCAGTCACAATACCCACAAAGGGTTCCCCTGCACCTTCGTCTCCCATTCTTGAGGATCACTTGTTTATACTGCCTTAATTTGGTCTTTCTGCAGTCAAATACGTTTTTCAGCTGTTTTTCAGAGGGTATTTAACACCTCCTAGAACAAAAAGGAAGAGTTACATGCAAATATGTAAGGACACATTATTGATACCTGCTTCTTCATTTCCATAATACAAGATCAAAAGTACCCAAACTTTAAAACAAAGAGAGAAAAATTAAGAGAAACTTTAATCTAAACTATTATCACAGCACAGTGATCACTTTTGTTTTTATATTGACGTTGTATAGATTCTAAGTAGATTCTACTACAAAATTTCTTGCGATATGTGATTTTTTCCTATTTATTTTAAAATAAATCTATAATTCTGTAACCTGCCACGCTATTATGATTTTACAAGAGTATACATTCTAACCTATTTCTGCTATGCTTTCCAGATTGAATGCAATTAGTATATCTCCTTTCACAATCTAATAATCATATTTGTAGAAAAACTCTCAACTGGTCAATTTTTAGTGCTTTAGATTTCAGCCCAGAGAACAGAACTTCATTTTAATTAAGAATTTATTAAGAATAGTGGGTAATCTGTCAGTACCAACCCAGCAAGAACTTATATTAAAGATCAGCCACCTTAAATAAAAGCAAAATTCTTGCTTATAATAAATATGTAAAATATAAGTTGAGGAAATCTATGATCTACTGCAGAATATTTCCCAAAATTGTGAGAATTAAAATAATCTATAATCATCACATTTTGCTTTTTATTTAAAGATGGAGAAAATATTTAGCATAAACTAGTGGCTTCTTTTATAAACTATGTGTTCCCTTTCGTTTTGTATTTCTAATGTAATAATATCTTTGCGCTGATGTGCAATTATTACCACTTGGAAGAATGTGTACAAATCTGGAATATAAAGCAACTTTGTTTTGTTTTGACAATTCTCTATAATGGCATCGAGAATGATATTTAGTGCTCGGAATTATTTACAATTCTGTAATACTTTTCTGTATAGACAAACATGAGGTTCACATTATTTCTGAAGTTTGAAGGCTTTTAAAGATTCTTAAGCATGTTTAAAAGCCCAACAGTATTAGTGTTCTTATTCTTTAGTGAAAGAATCCCCATCACAGGAGAACTGTATTTGACAAGAGTTGTCCAATAAAGTATTTTATGGTGATGGTAAACAGGCATGGAAGAACCTACTAGCCACTCACCATCCGAAGTATGAACCAGTATTCCATCCTCTGGGTCAGTAAAAGCCACCAAGGTTGTGAGATCCTGTACCCTGGCAGTAAGAGGTTGGACATATCATCAGCGCAATCAAAAAATGTGGAGTTGCCATTTTTTAGTATATCAATAGTACTTGTCACTTTGATAACTGTACCCTCTAGCTTTGCAAAGTTATCATCTACAAATAATTATTTTAAAATTGGGAAGCAAAGATATTTGTTTTATTTATTAATCTAATTTATGTCTAGTAGAATTTTGGGGAAACATTATTGCACACTAGGCAGAGACAGCGTACTGTACCTCAATGTTGGGACTTACTCACCAGTGTATTTGTAGGACTGTTTAAACCATTGCTAACAACTACCGGTAAATGTTAATACAAATACAGTTAAATCACCAAGCATAAGAATATAATTGGATGAGATCAGAAAAAGAATCAAACTCAAGTTATTTGTTTTTCAAGGACTAAGAAATGTAGACTAAAGAAATGCACATTACAGGTTGTGCATATTTTAGATTTCTTTTTTGTTTCTCTCTCTGATCCATTCACTTCCTATCTTCCTGGTTGAGCAGTAAACAATATTTTTTTTATTGAAACAATAAAGACTCCAGAGAGAAAAGACTCACAGGATCTTTGCAGCAATCTGATTGCAACATAATTCAGACATAGTGGGTTTTCTGTGCCTGAAGTCCCCATCAAAATCTTCCATAGTAGTCTTGATCCTTGCTATCTCAACTGTGGGAAAGCCAAAGAGCATATTATCTTCTCCTTCCCCATCAAGCTTATGCTATTGAAATAAGTTAAGTTTATTTTTTATTTTACTTGTATCCTGCTTGTGTTTTTGCAAATAACTCAAGGCAGTAAACATATCCAACAGACTTTCCTATTTTCCCCACAACTCCTCTGTGTGTGTGTGTGGGAGGGGGGGGGGGTATAGATTGGGTTGAGAGGTTACTGGCCCAAAGTTACCCAGCTAGCTTTCATAGCTAAGACAGGACTAGAACCCAACAACCTCCCACTTTCTAGCCTCATTCCTTAATCATTAGACCAAATTGACTATTTTTAAAAAAAACATTATAGCTGACAAACTATATTCTACATATATAACATTTTTTTTTATTTTTTTTTCTGATAATGAAAAAAAAGGGAGATAGATCTATTTCAAGGTATTTTGCTCTTATCAGCTAGCCATTCAGCCTGGATGGGCCAAGAGGCAAAAAGGAAGCAGTATGCTTCCTCCCATATTTAGGTATACCCAGGCGATTTGAGGGGGAAAAACACATTTAACTCTTCCCTGATACAAGCTGAGGAGAATAACCTGTGGTCTAGAGGTTAAAGCTACTGCCTTACAGGCAGACTCCCCAGGTTCAAATTCCGGTAAGGGTATGGCTAGCTGATGAGGGCAAAATAATTTAAAATATATCTATACCAGGGGTGGGCAAAGTTGGCTCTTCTATGACATGTGGACTTCAACTCCCAAAATTCCCCAACTAGCATGATTGGCTCAGGAATTCTGGGAGTTGAATCATAGAAGAGCCACCTTTGACTACCTCTGATCTATACTAATCTCCCTTCTTTTCATTTTCAGCAAAAAAAAAAAAAGTTACACAAATAATGATTTTGCATTTGATAATCAATAATTATATTTTAAAAATATATTTTTCCATAATGGAAAAATAGCATTTTCCCTATTTAAAAAGGGGAAAAACAAAAGGGAAAAATATAAAGTAAATAAAAGCAAACCATGTCACTATTGCTACTATGCAATAGTTATTATTTATGCAAGTACTGCTGTTACGCAATAGTAATCATTTATGTGAGCCCTGCCACATAATTGTTACCATACCTGGGTTAACACAATTTGGAGATGTCAACGTGCCAAGCACGGTTATGACGGTTTCTTAGCGAGAAAGGATATTTCCTCTCCTATAAATTATTGCCTCTCGCCCTTATGAATCTAACGACATAATCCCAAGCAGGAAACCTGCCACAGCTTTCAACTGTTCAGTCTTAAATAATTTTTTAAAAGGGGAAAAAATCCGAATGTGCTTCGAAAAATTCACTGCCCCAAGAGGCAGGGCAAAAATAAAGTTAACGCCAATCTCACGTAATAAAATAGAGTCAGCCAGGGGCTTAAAAACAAATTAGAACCACGACATAAGAGGGCGGGGCTATTTAAAAAACCAGGCGATATCGCGGGCGGCTGCTTGGGGAACGTTTTCAGATCTTCCCCACAGATCTCCCTCTCTGGCGTACCCTTCTCGCCACACAAGCCCCGCTTATCTGCCAAACCTCCGGGACCAACGGCCACTTACGTAGCCGCCCTTTCAATGCCCCTGCGTAGAACGCCTCACCTGCAAGAAGGCCCGGTTTCTCCCACCTGCGCGCGCAGACGCCCCGCTGCTCGATTTCGGAGTCGGCGCACTGCTCCCGGCGTCACTTTTCCGTTGCTTGATGGGACGAGAAGTTTTCTCGCTGTGAAAAGGTCTGTTGGAACTTACCCCGCCGTCGAACCCTTTGAACAACGTATCCCAGAAGTCATTGCGCAACTAAACCAGAACCCGACAAAAGCTCTTCCTTCATGTTTCCTCTACCCCCAATGTCTTCTGGGAGTCGTAGTATTTTTTTTTTAAACTGGAGCCAGAATATCCGATTTATACTGTACTGCTCAACAAAGTAAAGGGAACACTCAAAGAACACATCCTAGATATACAGTATAGAATGCTGGTGAGACCACATTTGGAATACTGTACTGTGTTCAGTTCTGGAGACCTCACCTACAAAAAGATATTGACAAAATTGAACGGGTCCAAAGACGGGCTACAAGAATGGTGGAAGGTCTTAAGCATAAAACGTATCAGGAAAGACTTAATGAACTCAATCTGTATAGTCTGGAGGACAGAAGGAAAAGGGGGGACATGATCGAAACATTTAAATATATTAAAGGGTTAAATAAGGTTCAGGAGGGAAGTGTTTTTAATAGGAAAGTGAACACAAGAACAAGGGGACACAATCTGAAGTTAGTTGGGGGAAAGATCAAAAGCAACATGAGAAAATATTATTTTACTGAAAGAGTAGTAGATCCTTGGAACAAACTTCCAGCAGACGTGGTAGATAAATCCACAGTAACTGAATTTAAACATGCCTGGGATAAACATATATCCATCCTAAGATAAAATACAGAAAATAGTATAAGGGCAGACTAGATGGACCATGAGGTCTTTTTCTGCCGTCAGACTTCTATGTTTCTATGTTTCTAGATCCGAATGAATGAAATACAGTATTCTCATTTAAGACTTTGTTCTGTACAAAGTTGAATGTGCACAACAGCATGTGAACTTGATTGTCAATCAGTGTTGCTTCCTAAGTGGACAGTTTGATTTCACAGAAGTTTGATTTACTTGGAGTTATATTGTGTTGTTTAAGTGTTTCCTTTATTTTATTTTTTTGAGCAGTGTATGATGCAGGGAAAACTAACAGCTTTTGAGCGTTTTGTACAGCCTCGCTATCGATCTAAAGGCACAACAAATGCACTTTGCTAAATTTATTTTGTTTCGTTTTATGGCAGTTCGGAGAGTTAATTTAGATTTAGATTTGCAAATGGGGTGTGTGTGTATGTTGTTGTTGATGACTGTTTTCATTTGTCCAGAAATTTAGCAATGCATTCTATCAACCGAGATCCCAGATCTGAAAATAGAGAGTCAAGTGTGGTTTCCACATCAAAATTGGCACTGGGAGACCCAAATTTAAGTCCCATCTGTGGATACTCAAGGATAGCTTTGCACAAGTCATTCTTGGATACAGCAGATAAGAGTCAAGTCAAAATGGACCTCCTCAATTATTGGATCAGGAGATTTCAGAGTTGCAGACAAGACTGAAAATTAAAAATCATCTTGAAATATTTCTGTTTTTAAATTTTGTTTGTTCTTGGGATTGACAAGCTTAATAGTTTCATGGTCTTCAGATTATCCTGGTAAAGACATTAATACAAACTAGAAATGAAAACAGTAAAATAAAAATATATACAAACCCTGTAAAAAACAACTCTCATAATGGCAAGTGTAAACATGTCCATGTTCGCTTCACCTCCTCTTTACTAATAAATACTTCATCCTATAACCCGCAAATCAAGTAAATCACATCTTAATCCTGCTATCAACAAAAGTTTCAAACAATTTTAGGATTTTAATATTAATTACAAATACCATTTCTCCTTACAAAAAATAAGTTCCAATATGCATTTCCCCCATTTTAAATATCAACAGTTCTCAAAACAAAAATCGCACAGCAACTTATTCATCTTATTGCATATCTCTGCTCTAAACTATAAACATCCATGTTTCATTAATATCAACATCCTAATATAAACAAAGTAGTACAATTTGAAGAACTTGAAGAATAATTTATCCTTAAAAATGTTTTCTAAAATTCCTTACTTTTAATAAAAAGAAACAGTTCACATTATTTTTCTTCTATTCAAAACTGTGTTCTGTAGTCTATTCAGGGAGCTGTTGATCTTTTACAGCTTTAGCACTTTTTAAGCAGTCTCTTGTAAACTAAAAAAAAGTTATTGAAATTGTTCTTTAGGATTATAGTTTTTAATTCCTTCTTAATTTTTAAAACCTGAGTTATTTTCTTTTTATGATGAAATTCCTATTCAGAGTCTCGTTCATATTTTTATTGGGTAAATTTTGCTGCATATATTGTTCTGCAACATCATCGGGGAATATACTGTTCTCAAGAAGACACAATATCTGACACAATTGAATTAAAGTCAGTTTCATAAGATATCTCAAAATGCCATTATAGATTATTTGTCATATAACATCTCCAATCTCAAGAACAGTTTTTCTTTCTTGCAAGCATGCATATCTTTTTATCTTAAAAAAAATAAAATTCAAAATGTTAATATTCAAAATCCAAAGCTACAATGTTTTCTGACCCTATAAAACTTTGAGGCCAAAACCTTGTCTTGCTTTTTGCTGTTCATTTTGACTTTTAAAAGATTCTAAAAATAAAATTTCAAATATCTTGTACTGAGGATTGAAGGCACTCATCTGATATTTCCAAACTTTTCACTTAGTGAAAAGAACTGCAGAAAAAACAATTGCTGCCAACCTGCCTTCTATTGAGGACCTGTATACTGCACGAGTCAAAAAGAGGGCGGGGAAAATATTTACTGACCCCCTCACATCCTGGACACAAATTGTTTCAACTCCTACCCTCAAAACGTCGCTACAGAGCACTGCACACCAAGACAATAGACACAAGAACAGTTTTTTCCCGAACGCCATCACTCTACTAAACAAATAATTTCCTCAACACTGTCAGACTTTCTACTAAATCTGCACTTCTATTCTACTAGTTTTTCCTCATCATTCCTATCACCCTTTTCCTCCCATGTTGACTGTATGACTGTAACTTGCTGCTTATATCCTAAGATTTTTATTAATACAGTGATCCCCCGGGTATCGCGACCCCGATCATTGCGAACGGGCTACATCGTGATTTTTCAACCCGGAAGTAAAAACACCATCTGCGCATGCGCGCCCTTTTTCCTATGGCCATGCATGCGTAGATGGTGTTCCCCGCCGGGCAGATCAGCTGCTGGGCGGCTTCCCTGGGTCTTCCTCTTGCTGGCGGGAGGGCGAGAAGCCCCCCCCAGCACCCGCTCGCCCGCCCTTCGCCCGCCCTTCGCCCGGCCACCCGCCATTTGCTCGCTGCTCGCCCGGCCACCCGGGTTCGTTTGGCTTCGGGACTCAGTTGGGAAGCGGCACGGGTGTTTTAAAAGGTCTCCGCCGGCATGGGGGGCTTCTTAGCACTCCCCCAAACCCAGGTTGGGGGTTCGGGGGTGGTGGTAGGAAGCCCCCCATGCCGGCGGAGACCTTTTAAAACACCCGTGCCGCTTCCCAGCTGAGTCCTCAAGCCAAGCGCAGAAGTTAGCCTTGAATCCCTTTGAATCCCGCCGCTTCTGCTGGATACGGGCGATGGGCGGGGCGAGCTGCCACAGCCCCTGGCTTCCGCGCCGCTCGTCCCACCCACCGCCTGTATTCAGCAGAAGCTGCTGGATTCAAAGTGCTGGGGTGGGGGGCTGTCGGGACACCCCCCACCCCAGCACTTTGAATCCCGCCGCTTCTGCTGGATACGGGCGATGGGGGGGGTGAGCTGCCACAGCCCCTGGCTTCCGCGCCGCTCGTCCCACCCACTGCCCGTATCCAGCAGAAGCTGCCGGATTCAAAGTGCTGGGGTGGGGCGCTGTCGGGACAAGCCGCGCACAAAGGCCGAGGCGAGGCTGAGCAGGAGGAGAAGCCAACCAGCGAGGCGGTGGGCTGGGAGCCGCAGGCGAAAGGAGCTCGGGCATCGGAGCGCGGCGCCAGGCATTGTTCTCCGGACCCCGCCCGCTCAGCCCCGCGGCGGCCCTTTCCCTCTCCAGGCTGCGGGCGGGGTCCGGAGAACAATGCCCGAGCTCCTTTCACCTGCGGCTCCCAGCCCACCGCCTGTCTCCTGCTGCCCCGTTTAGCCAGGACACGAGCGGCGAAATGACTTGGAGGAATGTGAAGCTGAAACCGGCCGGTTTCAGCTTCACATTCCTCCAAGTCATTTCGCCGCTCGTGTCCTGGCTAAACCGGGCAGCAGGAGACAGGCTTTGAGTTTTTGGCTGCGGGGGGAGAAGTAGGACTTTCCTAACTCGCTCGCCCCACAGCCAAAACTCAAAGCCTGTCTCCTGCTGCCCGGTTTAGCCAGGACACGAGCGGCGAAGTGACTTGGAGGAATGGAAAGTCCAAACCGGCCGGTTTCAGCTTCACATTCCTCCAAGTCATTTCGCCGCTTGTGTCCTGGCTAAACCGGGCAGCAGGAGACAGGCTTTGAGTTTTTGGCTGCGGGGGGAGAAGTAGGACTTTCCTAACTCCCTCGCCCCACAGCCAAAACTCAAAGCCTGTCTCCTGCTGCCCGGTTTAGCCAGGACACGAGCGGCGAAGTGACTTGGAGGAATGGGAAGTCCAAACCGGCCGGTTTCAGCTTCACATTCCTCCAAGTCATTTCGCCGCTCGTGTCCTGGCTAAACCGGGCAGCAGGAGACAGGCTTTGAGTTTTGGCTGCGGGGCGAGGGAGTTAGGAAAGTCCTACTTCTCCCCCCGCAGCCAAAAACTCAAAGCCTGTCTCCTGCTGCCCGGTTTAGCCAGGACACGAGCGGCGAAGTGACTTGGAGGAATGGAAAGTCCAAACCGGCCGGTTTCAGCTTCACATTCCTCCAAGTCATTTCGCCGCTTGTGTCCTGGCTAAACCGGGCAGCAGGAGACAGGCTTTGAGTTTTTGGCTGCGGGGGGAGAAGTAGGACTTTCCTAACTCCCTCGCCCCACAGCCAAAACTCAAAGCCTGTCTCCTGCTGCCCGGTTTAGCCAGGACACGAGCGGCGAAGTGACTTGGAGGAATGGAAAGTCCAAACCGGCCGGTTTCAGCTTCACATTCCTCCAAGTCATTTCACCGCTCGTGTCCTGGCTAAACCGGGCAGCAGGAGACAGGCTTTGAGTTTTTGGCTGCGGGGGGAGAAGTAGGACTTTCCTAACTCCCTCGCCCCGCAGCCAAAACTGAAAGCCTGTCTCCTGCTGCCCGGTTTAGCCAGGACACGAGCGGCAAAGTGACTTGGAGGAATGGAAAGTCCAAACCGGCCGGTTTCAGTTTCACATTCCTCCAAGTCATTTCGCCGCTCGTGTCCTGGCTAAACCGGGCAGCAGGAGACAGGCTTTGAGTTTTTGGCTGCGGGGGGAGAAGTAGGACTTTCCTAACTCCCTCGCCCCGCAGCCAAAACTCAAAGCCTGTCTCCTGCTGCCCGGTTTAGCCAGGACACGAGCAGCGAAGTGACTTGGAGGAATGGGAAGTCCAAATCGGCCGGTTTCAGCTTTACATTCCTCCAAGTCATTTCGCACCCCCAACCCAACCCGGGTTTGGGGGGGTGCTAGCGAGCCCCCCATGTCGGCGGGGACGTTTTAAAACACCCGCGCGGCTTTCCAATGAGTCCCAATGACAAACGCGGAAGTTTGAAGTTTGTCTTCGGGACTCATTGGAAAGCTCCGATCGTTTTAAAACAGTTGCGCCGTTCTCCGCAGACTCCTAAAGCGGGGAAGTTCGCCAGGAGTCAGCGGAGAACGGCGCAACTGTTTTAAAACGATTGGAGCTTTCCAACGAGTCCCGAAGACAAACGTCAAACTTCCGCGTTTGTCTTCGGGACTCATTGGAAAGCCGCGCGGGTGTTTTAAAACGTCCCCGCCGACATGGGGGGCTCGCTAGCACCCCCCCAAACCTGGGTTGGGGGTTCGGGGGGGTGCTAGCGAGCCCCCCATGTCAGCGGCGACGTTTTAAAACAGCCGCGCCGCCCCCAATCTTCGGCTCCTCGCTAGCGCTGCGGAAGTTAAAAACACCATCTGCACATGCGCAGATGGTGTTTTTACTTCCGCAGTGCTACTTCGCGAAAACCCGCTCGTTGCGGGGGGTCCTGGAACGGAACCCTCGCAACGAGCGGGGGATCACTGTATTGCTTCTCCATTGCTTATTTGACCCCTATGACAATCATTAAGTGTTGTACCACATGATTCTTGACAAATGTATATTTTATTTTATGTACACTGAGAGCATATGCACCAAGACAAATTCCTTGAGTGTCCAATCACACTTGGCCAATAAAAATTCTATTCTATTCTATTCTATTAGTGGGTGTCTTAACTTCACTGAAGTCATTAACAGGTAATTTCTGAAAATAGTTAGCAAGAGAAGTGCACAAACTTAGTGCCCTTCAGACTATATGTCTTGAAGATTAAGTTGTACAATTGAAATTGCAATCAATTCACTGGTTTATCTTAAACATTGGATTTTTTTTCCTTAATGGGTTATCTCTTATTTCAATTGTTTTTTCTTTAACTTGCATCTCTATTTCAATCTATGTTGTTTGAAGGATTGTTGCTTGTAAGATGAACTATTTTTCACATTCATTCAGTAGCAATGGTGAAAAGTAATCATCTGGTTTTCTTGAAAGAGAAATTTAATGGAAATCTTGAAAGGTTATTCCAGATGATCCAGTGCTTTTAACATTTGTTTATATACACACACACACACAAATATTTTTTTAAATAAAAATTTTCTGCCATTGAAATGGAGCTACATAGCAGAGCAGAAGTCAGTCACGTGGTGTCTTTTAAGGTTTTTGCACTATACTTCTTGATGTTCCTATTGATTATAGGAAAGAGAAGAGCCTTCTCTGCCAAGGCTTTTGCCCTCTGGTATATTTTATCTCCTGAGGTGAGATTGGCTTCCACTCTCCTGACTTTTCATAAGTCTTAAAACCTGGTTCTGCCAAATGGCTTGAGTACCAATGGAGTTTCACATTAGAGGTGGTTAACTTAATAAAAGCTAAACCTACCTCCTTCCCACCGGTGTATCCAACTCCCTTCTCCATCTTGTATTAATGATTTTATCTGCTCTATCATTTTATATAGTTATAGTTTATTAGATTTGTATGCCGCCCTCTCCAAAGACTCGGGGCGGCTCACAGCATAGCAATAATACAATACATTACAAACCTAACAATAAAAAATTAGATCCATTTAAAAGACATTAATAACATAATAAAACCCCTGTCACACACATTCAACCTAATCTATCATGCAGTAAGGCCAAAAATATAATAAAAAGGGGGGGAAATGATAATTATCCCCACGCCTGGTGACAAAAGTGGGTCTTGAGTATTTTACGGAATGCTTTATCCAATGATTTGAATGTTTCTTTAAAATGTTTGCTATAATGTAAGCCACCCAGGTTGTTTGAAATGAGATGGGCAGCAAATAAATTTTATAAATAAATTTATTTATATTATACAGTACAGTGGTACCTCTACTTACGAACTTAATTTGTTCCGTGGCCAGGTTCTTAAGTAGAAAGTTTTGTAAGAAGAAGCAATTTTCCCCATAGGAATCAATGTAAAAGCAAATAATGTGTGTGATTGGGGAAACCACAGAGAGGGTGGAGGCCCTGTTTCCTCCCAGGAGATTCCTAGAGAGGCCCCATGGAGGCTTCTCCCTGCCTTTTCCAGCTCTGTTTCCTCCCAGGAGATTCCTAGGAAAGCCCCACTGAGGCTTCTCCTTGCCTTTTCTGGTTACAGTTTCAAAGGCTCGGGTTTGTAAGTGGAAAATGGTTCTTGAGAAGAGACAAAAAAACCTTGGACACCCGGTTCTTATCTTAAAAAATTCGTAAGTAGAGGCGTTCTTAGGTAGAGGTACCACTGTATATGCTGTTAAAAGATACAGGAATGCGGTGGACAGTGTAAGCCATAATGGGACAGAGACTTTATTATTCTTTAAAAGGTTTCGATTCAGAGGCTCCCTTATCTGGGCTCAGCAAGTGTAAATTGTTAATTGATCTGAATTTCTAATTTAAAGTGGAGGAATGTCACTTCTTCCATTTTGAAATCAATTAAACAACGTGGACACGTCTCTGTGCCATTTTGATGTTGAAAAGTCACTACCCGAAAAGGCATTAATCTTCCTGGATAACTCCATTAAACAAAAACTTGTTTGGGTGTCATAACAGTTGAGACCAAAGTGACAAGCCTATTCCTTTCTCTAATTTAGCAGTTCAGTAGAATGTGAAAATTAATCATACACTTTGTAATCTTCATTTTATTACTTTTGCAAATTCTCTTCCTTTTAGTGATCTATATCAAGGAAGAGAAGATTAAGGGATCAAGATTAATAAGGACATTTAACTTTGAACAGACACAATAATACAATAATACAGAATATTAGCTTTTAGTATTAATGGTAATATTTGGGGGTTTGTTTATGGGTTTGGTTGACTCAGCCTTCCATCCTTCCGAGGTGGGTAAAATGAGGACCCGGATTGTGGGGGCAATATGCTGGCTCTATTAAGAAGTGCTATTGCTAACATGTTGTAAGCCGCTCTGAGTCTAAGGAGAAGGGTGGCATAAAAATTGAATAAATAAATAAGAACTTAATTCATTCCGTGACCAGGATCTTAAGTAGAAACGTTTGTAAGCAGAAGCAATTTTTCCCATAGGAATCAATGTAAAAGTGAATAATGCGTGCAAACCCATTAGGAAAGAGATAAAAGCTGGGAAATTGGGTGGGAGGAGGAGGAAGAGGAGGAGGGCAGTCGCTGCGGAAGGAAGAACGGAAAGCACTCCCTTGAATCCGGGCTGCCCAGAGCCAAGGGAGGGCTTCTTTTCTCTGGGCGCTGGGAGAGACTTCCACCCTCCTTGACAGCCCCGCTGGGGCTTCTGCCCTCGACAGCCCTGCCACCCCCTTCTCCTTTACCTCCTCCTTTTCTCCTCCTCACCCTTTCTTCCTCCTCCTCTTTCTCTTCCTCCTCCTCCAGCATCCAAACGACTTACCCCTGTTCTCCTGTCCCTCCGCTATTTCCCCCCCCGCAAGGTTGCTCGCTTGTTCACTGGCATACAGGGCTGGGAAGGGGATCGCTCTTCCCCAGCTGTGTCTTCTACAGCGCTGAAGGGCAGCGCTGGCACAGCCTGGGGAAGGAAGGAAGGCACTTTGGGAAGGAGGTGGAGGGGTTGGTTACAGGATTCTTTTCCTCTTCCTCCTCCCCTTTTCTTTCTCCTCTTCCTCCCTCTCCTCCTCCTTTCTTTCTCTTCCTCCTCCACAGGCGTCCAAATTACCGCCCCCTGTCCTCCCGGATCTATCCTTGCCACCGCCAGGATTTCCCCTTTGCTTGCCTTCAGTCCTGCTATTAAAGTGCCTCCAAAGCCAAGGGAGTAGGGAAAGAGACTTGGCCATGCAGTTTGGAAGGAGGGGGGTGTTGTGCTGCAGAAGTGGGTCTGGGAGGCAGCGCTGTGGTCCTGAGCTGCGTGGTGTTCATTCTGCCTCCTCCTCCTCCTCCTTCTCCCTGCCCGCTCGTGCGCACCCTCATCCCCAGCATCTACGCTCCCTCCCACCAATCGAGAAGCCTTTTCACTTTTTTGGCCTCGTTTGTTGCACGGGGAGCGGGATCAATAGGAGGAGGAGGGTGCGTGTCTCTCCTTGCTTCCGCTTCTCCTTCCAATTAAGAGTTCTTGAGCCTGGGGGGAGGAGTGGGGAGTTTGTTGTCCATGTGTTTGCGTGTGTGTGTCTGCTGTCCATTGAGGAATCCTGGCGGTGGCAGCCCCAAGGCAGAGGAATCCCTGTGGCAGTAACAGAGCTCATGCACATGGGCTTGGGTTCTTAAGTGGAAAATGGTTCGGAGGTAGAGGCAAAAAAATCTTAAACGCCGGGTTCGTATCTCAAAAATTTCTCAGTAGAGGCGTTCGTAAGTTGAGGTACCACTGTACTTATAAAGGAGGTAGGGAAGTCAAAGTCCTGAGAGAAAACATTAGAATCTCAACAAGTCAAAGAAGTGTGGTTTCTATTGGATACCTCATCCCCTCTCATCAAATTATTCCCTTTATAGCACAGAACAGAGGGACCACTGACATCTTACTCTTCATCTCTATTCTGCTGCTGTTATGTGCATAAAGGGGTTACAATTGGAACAATTAGCTATAGCTTCCATATCTATTCCCGCCCTTTAATACACACTGGTTCAGCAAACTTTGGATTCACTGGATACATCATCTTTGTTGAGACTTCACCCTCACAAAACGGCTGTGTATTAAATCATAATCTGCACTATTATTTCAAATGTCATTATTGCTAGGTAATTCCAAACAACTGATGTGCATGATATAAATTCGGATTTAATGGACATTCCCACAACACCAGTTTATTGTACTTTGGTAATCAGGTGGTGAATAAATAAAGCTGGGTTCTCTCACTTTAAGTGGGCCACTTACTTGAACAGAACCAAGTTTTGAGAATTAAAAGCTGTGTAATGGTACTTTTATGCCAGATAGCTGAACAAATGAGTGCAAAAGTCCAGTTTAAATTTCTTGTTCTCATATTTCAGGTTATTCAGATTTCTGAAGCTGAACAGAAAACTAGTTTTAATACTCTTCCTTTACATCACCCTCATCTCTTTTTGCAGTGTCCATCTACCTTGTTCTTGATACCCTTCTGGAGATATTTAACACAACTGGACTTTCTGATACAGGACATGCTGGAGTCATCTTACACAATGCCAGGATGAAGCATACTTGAGTTTTAATGTAATTTCAATTTTCTCATATATTTTGGGGAATTCTAGGAAGTGGACTGTTTTTAAACAGGAAGTATAAAAGAAGCAAAGTAAAATTGGATTTCATCCAGTATGTGAATTAGCACACCCATACTAGGCCAAGAGTAAATTTGACAATATGCCTTTCTGGCTGCTTAAATTATTTGCTTGTATTTTTAAAAAAAGTTATTTTGAGAGGTATTTTAACATTCAATAAACAAAAACAGACAAACAAACAGGACAACAGAAAATAGATGTGATTTGAGGGCACAAGACTAACCAAACAATGAGAAGAATGAGGTGGGAAGGGCAGTTGGGGTTTTTTTGTACAGAATTGGGAATAAGTGGCAAGAGAAAAAACTCAATTTGCAGGATCCTGACTCCATGTTTTGCCCTTAGATCTGAAAGCAGGTTTGTTGTTAATTGTTTTACCTAGCTATAACAAAATTCTTCAAATATCTACAACTTACCACACAAGTAAAAGAAGATAGATGGTTTTGGAAAAGTAGATGCTGCATTTACCCTCTAATTAAACACATGGAATTTGAGCATAAATGGAGTTTTAGGCTTTTCTAAGAAATAAGCAAGATTCAAATGGAAATGGCTAACAGCTGTGGTGCCCTTCCTGTGTGTTTTGGCCTTGTTCTTTGTTCCCAGGGCCGGCTCTGCTATTGCTATAGAGATGTGATAGTTGAAGTACCTGGGTGTTATGTTTGACTGGTAGTAAAAAAAAAAGTGCTTCCTAGCACAACAGACGCTAGAGAAAAATTTTATTGAAACATTTAAAAGTAAAAAAAAAAGCCAAAGAAGAAAAGTTAACATAGCTCATGACAGGTTGGTATATAAAACAAAACAAAGCATTCAGTTCCATATTGCCAGCAGCTCAGTTTGGCCTCCCAGTACAATATGCTGACCTTCCATAATCTCCAAAATAATGGATTTCAATTTTTAGAATTCCCCAAACATTACAGAGCAGAATGGATCAAGAAAGTCTATCCTCCAGTCTTAAAAGGACACGTTGACTTTGCACTGGCTTTTTAAAAGAGATGGGTTTTTTCTTTTCTATTTTAATTTATCTCTCCCTCCCATCCTTCCCAGAGCATCTTAAAAAATTAAGATGAATATCCATATTTCAATTCTGCCAATTTACATCATCTGGGACACATAACCAGTATGATTTTTTTTTTAAAGATCTGGCACAAATTCTTGTGAAGATAAAACTTCAGTTTGTTGAACTTGGCTCCAATTGGCATGAAGCCTTCATTCTACCTAAACCTTTCATCTCATTTTAGAAATGAACATTTCTGAGCCTCCGTTTTCCTCCAAACATTAAGCACTGTATTGAAAGGGGATTTTTTCTATTCCTTCAATCTCAACATAGGCACTTTTATGGCTTGATTTTATGGCAGATGGTACCACACATGGGATACTTCATTAGCCAATTTATCAGCCAGTTTTGAATCTGGAAGGCATCTGTGTCTCTCCTGCTAATTCCTCAACTCTTTGTAGATGGATTAAAGAAACAGATCCTGTCATTACTGGTACTGAAAAAGGACTTAGGCACATTTACACATACAGCAGTTCACACAATATGACTGATCAGAGACTGCATCATTTCAGACAGCATGCAAGTGTGTGCTCTGCTGGGGGGGGGATCTACATACAGGGCGGGGGGCGGGAAATACCCCAATATACCCAGAAGAAACTCTCCATCACCTGGTTTTCAATACATGAATTTGATTTCTGTAAATCATTTGTCAGCTTGAAGTAACAGAGTGGATAACTTGTTTTCCAATGCGACTTCCAATTTCTCTAGACTAGATATAATCAGTCTGATGTCTTCCAGATGTTTTGGATTGCAGCTCCCATCAGACCCAGCACAAAAGCAAAGAATCTTGGGAGCAGAAATTTAAAACAGCTGGAAGATGCTTCTTACCTATCTTTGTTGTTGACTAGAAGTTACTAACTGCTTCTTTTGGAAATATTGTGTACTGTTACACTGCTCAGGTCAACAGAATTGGCTCAATTGCTGCTCAATTTTCTTTCTTTTTTTTTAGAATGGGAATTTGATTTTATGAAGCAAGACTTCCAACTTGTGAATGCTTTTGCTTTGCTTTTCCCAGGAGCAAAAGCAACACACTTGCCATTTTTTTAAAAAAATAAAAAGTGCAAATTAAAAAACCTAGCAGTCTCCACTTTACTTGATTAAGAGAGGTACCACGTTCAATCTATTGCTGAGAAAACATTTTGCTCCTAATAAAAACCTCTAAAAGGGCAGATATATTTTTAAGCATCCCCTTCTCTTTGCCATTTCAAACTGTTTTTCATCCAACAATATCCCTTAATTGTCCTTCAGCCTATTAAAATTTATATTGAGTCAGGATAGCCAATCATCATCTACACAGCACTTTCCAACCTCAACAACTTTTAGACATTAAGCATGCTGGTTCAGGGAGTTGAAACCCACCCATCTTAAAAGTTGCTAAGTTGGGAAACACTGGCCTACGCCACACTTTCTATTTAAAAAGTGTTCTTTGCTCAAAGCTAACTTTTTGTCCTAATAATGCACTTGATCCATTTCATTTGCTAGAGGACAGAGTCAATAAACATCAAAAGAGAACTCTGGCTGCATAACATATCACCAACTGAACACTGAACAATATTCAAATACGATATAGAAAAAACAAGACAGAAACTATTTAGTTGTACATTTATACACATTTCTCATGGACACCAATAAAAGGCTGTGAGTTACACATATCCATTTTGTACTCTGCTGATCCCAAAGCACATGCACACGCACACACAATATATGTATGTAGATAAAACGTACATGCACAACTGATACCTAGGATTTGTACATATAGTGTAGTCTACTATATTGGATCATGTAACCCCCAAAGCCTTTGAAAACTGGCAGAATCACTTTTGTTTTTAGTGCATGCAAACTTGACATTCAGGGCAGTGTTGCTTTAAGGCTATTTCTAAGGCTAAAAGATGTCTTCCTTATTTCCTGAAAACATAATCAGCAAGACTCTTAGTTTTCTAAGGATTCCAGAAACAAAATGTTTTTGATTTGGGGCAGATATTTAAAGAGCCCCTATGGAGGAATTGAATCTGGTTGCTGCCTACACCAGAAAGTAAAAACAAGAGGCAGTGTGGTGGGACCGAGAGACAAATAAATGCCTAATCAACAGATTCATTTTCTGATCTGTCTTGTGTACCCTGAGATTCTAATTTACACAGAATGTTATATTTGCTCTTGCCTGCCTGAAAGGAGTAGTTTTTACTCCAAATAATTTACTTTAAAAAGAGACAAGAATACAATCAAGGAGGCAGTTAAGTTGTCCCCCCACCACCACTTTCAATGGGAAGAAACTAGTAGTTTAATTTTAGAATTGTCTTCCTTTTAGGTAAATGTGGATTGATTCAGCTCACATCCAGCTCATTTGTTCCAACTACGATTTTAAAGAACACTGATTCCACTGCAGCTGATGTGGCACAGAAGAAACCGAAATTAAAACGATTTCTTCAAGAACAGCATGAAAACAGAGTGGAAGATAAATTTGAGGAGCTAAGAGGTGGTAAACAGGATAAAATTATATCTGTTACTTCAAAAAGAAAACTCTATGCTTATGGCCATTCTATGGCACAGTAAATATTCCCTGATTTGGGAACTTCTAGCTGTATTGGACAACAATACCAATTGTCCCAGATGATTTTCAAACCTCTGGAGGCTAACAGAAAGCAGAAAGAAAGAAAAAAGGAAAGAACAAGACAATATCCAGTTTTGCACTAAGGACCAATGGTCAGAAATCATAAGCAAATCAAAGAGGAGCTCATTTTGTGATCTCTTGGATAGATACGAATAGCTGGATAGATATGAAAGAGGTACAGTATATAACTGTATGGATGAGGTTAGGAGTTCTGGGAAACTGCCCAGCTTATACTTTTGTTGTTCTATTTCTGGTGTGTGGTGATGAGGAAACACAGGGATCTGTAGGGCATGGGACAAACAATTAAATGCATGTCATGGTGCAAAAACCTGGTGATTTGGGTACTTGTGTCTGATTCCAGAATATAAGTATGAAAGGCTTAGGTTTGCTCTGTGACGATGCAATTAAAAAAATATTTCTTTGTCATCACGATCTGTACAGGTTACCTACTGGAATACATAATAGTTCAATATATAGTATAGTTCAAAGTTTTATTTGTGCGGCCATACCCCTATTTATGTATATTGAGGGATATTATCTATCTTTAGTCAAGTCTTTTCAATGACACAGAAAATAGTTGCTTCCTTAAAAACCAATCAATTACATTTAATAAACAGGCTTCCAGAAATTATTTAATTGGTTTCCCCCAATAATTATTTTTGGCATTAGAATACTATACATTTATCAAGCAAACGTTAGGCAATATTTGCAGCGGGAGTAATAATGTAAGCAATGTGAGAGTGTTATGATATTGAAAGAGTGTATATTCCATTATTAGACCTATATCTAAAAAAAAAGAGAGAGAATCATATCAAAATTAAGAAACCAGGTTGGGGGCTAAATCTTCCTTTCTGTAAGATTAGTATTTTGTGAAGACTTGTGACTTTGTCTCCCGGAAACATAATGGACATCAAGGTAATAGATTTATGCAAATTGGTTAAAAATCTTTTTAAAAAAAATGAAAGTGGGGTTATTATTATAAAAAATACTGTCAAATGTGCATGTTTAGTAACAGAATAGCAAAACAGTTTAATTCCACTCAAGGACCCTTGTACACTTATGCTCACACATTTAGTCCAAGAGTCCAAGGGTTCTTTTAACCAAGACAAAAAAAAAATGGAACAGGATGGTTTTACTTTATCTCCACCAGAGGACAAAATAAAAGTAAAACACTTTCCACATTCCTCGTAAGGATAAACCCCTGGAAGAATTAATTCATAAATTCCCTCTTGATAAAACGGGAGCAATGGCCAAGAAGAGAAAAGCTATTTTTGATAAAAGCTCGGAACCACCAGCAGGATAGCTTTTTTTTTTTTTTTAAAAAAACCCAACAACCCATAATCCCGTGTGTAACTAATTTTGCCACAAAGTTACAGAAAACTCCCAATTCCCCCATCCTTTAAAATGAACAAGACGACTTTCAAATAAGAATGATACGCTCTGTAGAATAATATCTGAAAAGTTATATACACAATTTTTCTTTCTTTCTTTCCGTTACAATTGTCTCCTGATCAGGCAGTGGCCCTTTGGCTCACACTGGCACTGCCACTTTGCACTCGTCTTCTTCTCAATAGACAGAACTATTCCTAATGCCACAGCACAGCACCATGCTCAGGATCATCTCAAAGATCTGCAGCGCGAGAAAAAAAGATGAGGACAATGAGACTCCAGACACAATACAGATAGTACTCAACTTGTAAGAGTTTGTTTGTTTGTTTGACCATTCAAAGTTGCAAAAATGTGACTGGTTTTCCCCCAAGTGGGGCATAGGTTGTGCTGGGCTTCTCTGCCAAACACACACACACACACACACACACACAATCATAATCTGGGACTTCCTGCTTTCTGACCTGTGCATCAGTGGTGGGTTGCTGCTGGTTTGGATCAGTTCATCCATACCAGTGGTGGAAATTTTCACCTGCTTGTCCAACTGGCAGCGATGGATGGCTGTCCACACCCCCAAACCTGTTATCTGGTCGCCGCGTCTGGCAAAGAACCCTCTGCACATGCACAGAGGGTCATTTGCATAATGTGACAGAGGCAAAACTCCTACTTCCATCGCGATGTGAACCAGTAGGGAAAGTAAGTGGAACCCACCCTTGATGTATTATGTTGGGATTATGACAACAAGTGGGACTCCTGGTGTTGTTGTTGTTGTTAAATAATGTGGTTGTTTAGTGTTGCCTTTATATCACTTAGCACCAGCGACCCCAGCCTTACTTGCTGTCACAAACTCAAGACTACTGTAAAAAAAGTCTCCTTTAGAAGGAAACCGACATGATAACAAAATCCACCTTCTTCATTGGAAAGGCAGACAGGGATATTTAGCGAGCCCTGATTCAAGGAGGGTGAGTCCCAATTGTCTGTTGCTTGCCTGAAACGGCCTTTCCTCAACTTTTGTCCCTTCCAGATGTCTTGTCAGCATGAATTCTCCTGTTTGAGAAATTTGTGATCTCCACACACTGAAGTGTGTCCAACCTATGAAAGGCTGAGCTAAAAGGTTCCCTTTTGCAGCCTTGCTGCCTGGAGGCCCGAGAGGGCGGCTTTTGCATGGTCAACCTGCAGGTGTCTCTGCTACAAAAGGAGCAAATTAAGCAATACAGTGACACCTCATTTATCGTGGGTGTTCCGTTCCAGGACCACTCGCGATAAATGAAAATCTGCGAAGTAGGATTATTTTTCTCTCCCCCACTACACATTGTCCTTCACGTGCTGGTGTTCTCGCACCTCTACCTGGAGGACCCCTGACGCCAGGCGAACTGGCTTCCCATCCGAATCCTGAAGATACTGAGCACCCACAGCGGTCACCTCCTGCGCCCAGAATACCTGCAGCTGCTGTCCTCCATGCCAAATCTGAGCCTCCTTTTGCCTGCTTAGGTGGGCCTTTCCCCCCCCCTCTTGGCCGCGTGTATTCCCACCTCCTTGCCTGGCTGCTTCCCCAGGCCGCAGCACTTCCGGAGTCTCCTCTGGCTCTCCTTCCTCCCCCCCCCCTCAGGTCAGGGATGGGGAGGAGGGGACGAAAGAAAGATGCATCAAGTTCTTTGGTGCCTTCTTCTCCAACTTTGAACTTTGCGCCGCGGTTTAATTCTGCTGCGTCTTTCTTTCGTCCCCCCCCTCAGGTATTCTGGGTGCAGGAGGTGACCGCTGTGGGCACTCAGTGTCTTCAGGATCTGGATGGGAAGCTGGTTCGCCTGGCACCGGGGGTCCTCTGGGGAGAGGTGTGACAACACTGGGCATGCGAGGGACAATGTGTATATGGGGGAGAGAGAAAACAACCCGCGATGCACCAAAGCCGCGAACGGTGAACCACGAAATGGTGAAGGATCACTGTATTGGAGGAAGTGGCAGGGCTTCTTTTTCTCTTTGGGATAACGCTCCTTAACTTCCCTGATAGCTATAGGAAATAATCTTCACAGCCATCTTAATAAAAGAGGAGAGTGGCATGTCTGCTATTTCTTCTTAGCAAGACTGAATATTATTCTATGAGTTGGAAAGAGCTCTTTTGAGTGTCTATTGCTTTCCAAGTTTATTCTTTGCAACGCGTTCATCTGTTTCTTTGCCTTCTTTCATTTCGGTAATAAACTACCTTCCCCCATCCAAAACCACAAAGTTGAACAAGATAGGTCAAGCTCCTCCACCTTTTTTAAACCTCCCAATGTCCAGCTACACACAATTCCCAAAAGTGTGGCAAGGTATTTTGCTCTTTGGAAACATCCCACCGTGCACAACATAGCCAGCACTTACCATGATTACAGCCACTACTACAGCAACAATGCCAACTAAGTACAGCTTTCCGGAGAACAGATCTTCAATTTGATCGTGACAAGACTTTAACTGAAATTAAAAGAGTACAGATTTGTTTATTACATTCTCAGTATTGCTCTGGGCAATTCACAATATGAAAAAAAATGCAACAATAAGAAAATACAAGTAAACCAAATCAACATCTTTTTGAAAAATAAACTATATGGGCATTAACACATCGAGCAAGGGGATGATACCCATTTGAACTCCAAGGGTGCTCTAGGGTGATTTCCAGAGAGCCAGCTTTACAATAGACAAGACACACAACATGGCTCTTGATAGGGGACACTGTTTAATCAAAGGGAATTGGAGTGTGCCACCCCTGCTAGTTTTTGTCCGCTGGGCAGAAACTATGAGAGAGATATAGAGTTCCTCAGATATCCTGGCCCCGATGTCATCTACGAGGGTTGCTCAGAAAGTAATGCACCACATTTTTCCCCCTCAGCCTACAGTAATGGTACAAATGCGAAACTTTAGCTATAAATTATTTGAATTGTCAGGAGTGCGTGTGTAAATTTTGCATTTCTTCAGACAGATAGCGTAGCTGCAGCAGTGTTTCCAAATAGTGTCTGTAAATGATGTACGTTACAAGCAGCGTGTCATCATTGGATTTCTCACTGTGGAGAAAGAAACTGTTGGGAGCATTCACAAACGTTTGTGTACAGTTTATGGAGAATCTGCAGTCGACAGAAGTATGGTTAGACATTGGGCACAGAGGGTGAGGCCATTACAGTGCAGAAATGGCTTCGTGACCAGAACAAGGAGTGGTACCAACAGGGCATACAGGCCCTTGTGTCTCTCTGGATTAAGGCCATAGAACGGGATAAAGATGACGTGGAAAATAGGGAGTGTAGAAGAAACAGCATTCCTTCTTGTGTGCAAGTTTCAATAAATTGTTCAATAAATAATTATTGAAGAAAAAAAGGTGGTGCATTACTTTCTGGGCGACCCTCGTAGAACTGTATACGTGCATCTTAAATTGAACCTGGAAGCATCCCAGTACAGCAATGGTATGCCCGGGATTGCCCATAGCATTGCATTCTGGATCAGTTGGAGCATGAAGGGAGGTTTCTAAGGTCAGCATCATGTAGTGTACATTGCAGCAATCAAACTGATCAGCAAGGAGCATGTGGCCTTCAAGCTATGCATTTTTTTTCCTTGGGCACAGCTGCCACCTATTCTTCAAGCAGGAGACATGCGTCAAAGGTGATCTCCAGATTGGCCACTAATTTTGAGCAGGGATATCTAATCCCAGTATTGAAGCTGGGTAGCCATAATATCCACAGCTACTCAGTCCTTGGTAGAATTAAATTGGAGATAGCTTAGCCTCCAGATGCTGGGACAAGATTTTTAACAGCATCACTTGACTAGACTGGAGCCAAGAGATAAAAAGGGTGTCATCAGCCTACTGATATTGAGCCTTGAATTGTCAGATGACCTCACTTAAAAAAAAAAAAAATTAAACACATATTTTCTCAAAGTCCTTCCATTTTATTCAGAATTGTAAAAGTGAACTGTCAATACTGATAGGAAACACTGAATTGCCGAGTACTCTTTCTGTTCTGAACTGAGCATGAAAAATACGCAGCTTTATGCATGTCAGCAAATAGGAATAGCAAGGCCAAGGGCATATAATTCAGTCGCGTAACTGAAAGAATACATCATGATCTGTGGTTCATAAATTTACAAATGTAATGGGAAAATCAGGAAAGTACAGTACAGTGGTACCTCATGATACGAACTTAATTGGTTCCAGGAGGAGGTTCGTAAGGTGAAAAGTTCGTAAGATGAAACAATGTTTCCCATAGGAATCAATGTAAAAGCAAATAATGCGTGCAAATCCTTCAGGAAAATCCCAAACTTTAGAAGGGAGGCGAAAAGAGGGCAGGGAGGAGCAGCTAAAGGGGGCGGGTGGAAGAAGCAAGGCTAGGCTAAAGGGTGAGTGGGAAGGAAGAAAGGGAAGGGGGGCGCCCCTCCCTTTTCTTTCTTCAAAAGACACTCTTTCAGTGCCTGCAAACACGCTGTTCTAGTTATTTAAATGCAGTCATTTCCCCCTCCAAGCCGCCCCTCCCTTTTCTTTCTTCAAAAGACACTCTTTCAGTGCCTGCAAACACGCTGTTCTCCTAGTTATTTAAATGCAGTCATTTCCCCCTCCAAGCCGCCCCTCCCTTTTCTTTCTTCAAAAGACACCCTTTCAGTGCCTGCAAACACGCTGTTCTCCTAGTTATTTAAATGCAGTCATTTCCCCCTCCAAGCCGCCCCTCCCTTTTCTTTCTTCAAAAAAGGGAAAAAAAAGAAACCCCTTCATCCCAGCAGCAGTGGCTTGGGTTTGTAAGGTGAAAATAGTTCAGAAGAAGAGGCAAAAAAATCTTAAACACCGGGTTCGTATCTTGAAAAGTTTGTGAGAAGAGGCGTTCGTAAGATGAGGTACCACTGTATATAGAAGCATATATGTGCATGTATGTATGTATATATTTATAAATATTTCTAATATATAATTTACTATAAGAACCTGCAATTATTGGTATAGCACCTATTATACAATATAATACAACAGATATTTTAAATCATTTAGTATAACAACTATGCTCCAGCTAGTGCACGGATCTCACTTTTTATGTTTTTATGCAATCTTTGGTCACCATACCTGTTCGGCATTAACTCCAGTAGCGGGTTGCATGGGTGGGATCAGCGATCTGTTAGTGGAAATGGAGGTGCAGACGCATCTCCGCGCCCCTGACGTGTGCACGTGCACATCCGCACAAGATTTGGCTTTTGTGCATGCACCGGAAGCAAAATCTGGCACAAGGATGCTCTCAAGAGTTTGCCCATTTTTTGGTGGGGTTTTTTTTTGCTTCTGTGCAAAAATAGTGGTGAAAATCACCAAATTTTCACTTGCGCATGCATCCTCACACAGGATTTGGCTTCTGGAGGATGCGCAGAAGCCGAATCTCATGCCGGCACCTGTACCCACCAGCCGGACGTGTGCTTGCATCAGTCGCCGGGAGCATTCTGGTAGCACCGGCGAAGAGGAACCCCCGCCTGATGAACTCCATATTAAAGAGGAGGAGACAGAACTCTCCTTTTTATTTCCACCCACCCCAGGGTCACAAGGATAAGGTAGTAGTTCAAGCTGAGTGCTAACAGCAAGCCAGATTACAGAAGAATTAGCCAAGAAAGAGAAACTATAAACTGTTTTGAAAACTTGTATTATGGAACCTTTTGTTTAATCCTCCGCCTAGTCTGCCTTCTTTGAATTCAGATCTAAGTACAGTGGTACCTCGACCTAAGAACGCCTCTACTTGTTAACTTTTCTAGATAAGAACCGGGTGATCAAGATTTTTTTGCCTCTTCTTAAGAACCATTTTCTACTTAACAACCCAAGCCCGGAAAAATTTCCCAGGAAATTTGAGAGCAGCATGAAGGCCCAGCCAGTTTCCTGCCATTCCCCCTCTCTCTAGCGCAGTGTATGGGAGGCAGCCTCGCGCTGGGTGTATGGGAGGCACATGCTCCTCCTCGCCGCCTCAGAGTCCCTCTTTCTTTTTTTAAAGCCTTAAAGTTTTGGATTTTTTTGATTCTCCTCATCTCACCTTCTTCCTTTGGCAGCGACTGTCCTCCTCCCCACCCCAATTCTGAGCTTTTATTTCTTTCCTAATGGGTTTGCACGCATTATTTGCTTTTACATTGATTCCTATGGGAAAAATTGCTTCTATTTACAAACTTTTCAACTTAAGAACCTGGTCACCGAACAAATTAAGTTCTTAAGTAGAGGCACCACTATATATCCTCCTTCTTTTGCCATGGGGCAAACTAACTGAAACGAATATGAAGCATGGCTTCCTCCCTCCCTCCCTCCCTGCAGAGCAATTCAAATCAATTATCTGTGTATGCATAAATTTAATCTTATAGTTAACCAAATAAACAGACTATTTCTTTCCATCTTGGTATTTAAAAGTTTATGAAGCTTGCTGTTCTCCCCCCCACCCCCACCCACCGATCCACTTTTGCAGCATGATAAATCACACCAGCTAAATTGCATAGAACACTCAAAACAATTCCACATGAAAAGAATGTGTTTTGTTCCATATCTGAATCAAATTCATGGGGGGAGGGAGGTGTGTGTCTTGCTCTGAATTGGAACCACCACACAGAAGACAGCTTTGAGAATTTTTCTTAGTCCTTTTACTAACAATGGCTACAGAAGGCTCTTCACATGTCTATGCAATACCTGTGGATTTCTACATCTGTATGCAGATGCTCTGGCTCACATAATTTGGAAAGGGGAGGATTTAGAAAGGAAGAATCATCAAATTCCAAGCAACTTCCCAAATTCTTGCCCCATGGGGTATGTTGGGTGATTGGATCAGGCCATTTTCAGCTTCTCCCATCATATAAAGTTGGTCTCATTCAACTCAAATGCTAGAGGGCTATCTTCCTGATGGGCAGCCAATCAGACAAGAATGCTAAGCCCCTGTGCATGATTTCTTTCCAGCATTTTGTTGAGTTGGGGAAAAAAATGTAGGGGTGTCAAACTCGTGGCCCAGATGCATCACGTGCTGGCTCCACCCTCACCAGGTTTAGCGAAGGGGGAGAAATTTCCTATATGTCACATGACAATGATGTGAGTTTGACCCCCCCTGGTGTAGTGGCACACTTGTCCCAATCAACTTGCTGTATTGAAGAAAATGGATATATCTGTCATCATTAAAAGATATCATTAATATATATTGTATACATAAAACATATTGATGATGTTCTTACTAGTACAGCGTCTTTTATACTGCAATCAGCTTTGCTTCCAAAAATAGCTGTAGAAGTTATGTCACAGCAATTTAGCTAGGAGGGTGGGGATGGGGGAAAAGAGAAAAAGAAAAAGAAATTAACTGTAGGTATTTTCTACAAATATTTTAAATTACTTCTCCCCCCCCCAAAAAAAAAGATCTTAGTTTTCACCCTGTGTGTTTGATTATTATTATTATTATTATTATTATTATTATTATTATTATTATTAGACTTGTATGCCACCCCTCTCCCAAGGGGGCGGGTCACAACATACAATACAAAACAATATGTACAGTGTTCCCTCGATTTTCGCGGGTTCGAACTTCGCAGAACGTCTATACCATGGTTTTTCAAAAATATTAATTAAAAAATACTTCGCGGTTTCCCCCCCCTATACCACGGTTTTTCCCGCCCAATGACGTCATATGTCATTGCCAAACTTTTGTCTGCCTTTAAAAAACATTTCTTTTAAAAAAAACTTTAATAAATAAACATGGTGAGTAATAATATAAATGGTTGCTAAGGGAATGGGAAATTGTAATTTAGGAGTTTAAAGTGTTAAGGGAAGGCTTGGGATACTGTTCATAGCCAAAAATAGTGTATTTACTTCCGCATCTCTACGTGGAAATTCAACTTTCGCGGGCGGTCTCGGAACGCATCCCCTGTGAAAATCGAGGGAACACTGTATACAAATCTAATAGTTAAAACTGTAAACTAAAATCCCCTTGTGTTAAAAAACAGTCAGTCTACCTAATCACAGCCACACATAACATTTAATGATCAGAGAAGGAGGGGGCATGAACTAGCTGCCCCATGCCTGGAGACATAGATGGGTCCTAAGGCTCTTGTGAAAGGAGAGGAGGGTGGGGGCAGTGCAAATCTCCGGAGGGAGCTGATTCCAGAGGGCCGGGGCCGCCATAGAGAAGGCTCTTCCTCTAGACCCTGCCAGACGACATTGTCTAGTCGACGGGACCTGGAGAAGGCCAACTCTGTGGGACCTTATCGGCCACTGGGATTTGTGCCACAGGAGGCGGTCCTGTAAGTAATCTGGTCCGATGCCATGTAGGGCTTTCTAGGTCATATTGATTGATACCTGAACTTCCCTCTCATTACTTACTCATCATCTGCAGTGAATTTGTATCATTTAATGCAAGGATAAAGGGGAGATTTATTTTTATTTATTTTATTTTATTTATTTATTTTGTCCAATACACAATACACATTGAAGAGAATAGACAAGTAGTAATATATATAAAGAAAAGGATAGGAGAAAAGATATAAAAATAGAGAAGATGTATGAAAGGAAGAAAAGATAAAGGAGAGACAATTGGACAGGGAACGGAAGGCACACTAGATTGTGTATCAGAATCATCAAAAAAGAGAGTTTTCAACCAGAAAGGAAACCAAATCACTTCAGTGATTCCTGAAAGCATTGTGTGGCTTCTGTGGGTTGCTGGTTTGAGGAAAATCCTTTTTGACCTTTTTAGAAATAGGCTAAGCATGAGTTCCATAGGAGAAGGGATGGCAGAACCTGGGAGGTGGAGTGAAAAGGGGAATCGCCCTAGAATCCCTACAAGCTCATCTTGAGTGCTGTTGATTCTTATCTAACTCTAAGCCGGTGTAGACCGTTTAGCAATAACTTTTTTTAATTGATCCTTCATGTGTGGTCTTTTATGCTTGATACATTCTGATTTAAATGCAAATTTGAGTTAAATACAAAGTTAGGAACTGGACTTTTTCTTTACCCAGGGACTGCATGTATACATTGGAAGGCTTGTGTAAACTGCACTGCAGATAGGAAATGTAATATATTTTGAAAATGCAGCTTGTCCTTAAACTAAACACATAATGGAAATATCTACATTTTGTGTAGAATACATGTATGTATGTATGTATGTATGTATGTATGTATGTATGTATGTGTTGTGATTCAGCCTGAGGCTGCTCAGGGACCAGCTGCGTCTCTGCTGGCTCCATGCCCGGAGGAGCAGGAGCTGAGCAGTCGGATGGGGGAGAGGACAGTCAGGAATGGCACGAGGAAGAACAGCATGAGAGCCCTGGGGGGGGGGGCTCTCCCCAGCCAGTAGCTTGGAGTCATTAGGTGATGACGCACAAGCTGTCATTGACATGCGACAGAGACGTTCAGATCAAAAAAAGGAGCAATTAAAGAAGTATTATCAGCATTAAATTAGGAACAGCTGGGCTTGGGGTGTGGTCCTCATTAGCAGGGTTTAAAAGGCAGGCAAGCCCTTGAAGCCATGTGGAGTGTTATCAGTTGGAATTGCGGTGACCTGCTTTATTCTCGGCGTCTCTGTTCCTGGCTTGTGGCCCAGCAGTTTGGAAGACCCTTGGGAGGTGTAGGTCTGCTATCTACAGCCTTGTCTTGGCAGCAAGAATCCTGTATTGCTGCATGGACTTTTGCCTTCGTGTATATATTTGAAGTTCCAGCGTGTTCCTGTTTGTAAGGACATTTTCTGTTACCTGTGTTTTTCTTGATTTTTATAAACTGCCTTTGCCTTTTACCGGTGTGTCTGGCTTATCTTTTTGGGTTGGTCATAGCTTCTGGAGTGACCCAGACAGAACAGTATGTATGTATGTATGTATGTATGTATGTATGTATGTATGTATGTATGTATGTATGTATGTATGAATATATGTACTGTTGTGGTTGGCTTCAGGCCAGCTCCTTTGGCTGCTGATTTTGATGCAGAGGAGTGGGAGCTGTCTGTTCACAGAAGACCCATCTGGCTGGAGGACGAATCAGACAGTGAACTAGAAGGAGAGGCAGGGAGGGAAATGGAGCAGGAAGGGACTGGAGAGACAGAGAGGGGAATGGAGTCAGTCAGATCTCCAGCCAGAGTTTCATCTGAATCAGAAGAGGAGGAGTTAATAAACAATTCTATTCTGAATGTTCGGGTCAGGAGAATGCTGGGAAGACAAGAGCAGCTGCGCAAATGGAGAAATTGTTTATAGGTCACAGGTGATAAGAATGAATGACGCTGCTGCAACCTTGAAAAAGGGGAAGGTTGCAGAGGTCTGTGTGGGAGCCTACTGTTCAGTTTTGAAGAAAGTTTGATGAATTGTGGTTTCGTATTTGCTGTGGATTTCTGGACATTCTGACATTTAAGCTGTGAGTTATTTCTGGCTGACGTAAGCCTTAAAGGCTTCTGCACTGACTGGAGTAATTAACTCTGACCTATTGCTCTGAAACTGTGGTTTGCAGTTTTCTGAATATAAAGAACAACACTTGCTTTATTTTTACAAGCCTGTGTGTGTGTGTGTGTGTGTGTGTGTTTGATTAATTATTTCATTCCTGGGTGACCCGTGGCCACGCAGAACATGTACAAAATAACTATTCTTGTTCAGTCGTTGTAAAAATGAATTTTCTATAGCAGTGACCTAGAAAAGATTCCCTAAAGCCACACAGTTGGCTATTTTCTCCTTTGGAGTCATTGCAACACTTGCATTTTGGTTCCTTCTAGACATGTGACTGCAAGTGTTGTCAATGTAAGCTATAAATCAAGTTAAATTGCTTCACCACCCTGTCATTAGAGAGGAAGGCACTTTCTGTATGTCCTACAATTTTTGATTACAACTACTGGCATGAAAAACAGTTGTGTGTGAGGCCATCTTAAGTTCAGCACGCATTTACTGTAAATTACAGTAATTGTAATTTAGGTTATATTTTAATTTGTAGCTGAATGCCATTTTGTAATTCTATTTTTAAATAGCTATTTTATAAGTACTAAAGTATTTTTCTATTTTTTAAAGTAAGAACAGGATATTATACCCATTTTAGGTTACTTTGGGTTGTATAATAAATGTGAGATATAAGTTAATCATAATAATACTTGTATACAGTATACTATTGTGCTACTTTAATGGCTGCCTACCATTTTTGAGTACCATTTTAAATCAAACATATATTTAAATATATATTTATATTTAAATTCACATATATTTAAATTCACATATATATATTTATTTTGGATGTTTTTATTGCTTTTAAATGTTTTAGTATCTTTCGATACATTTTTGAATTGTAAGCCACCGAGAATGAATGAATAAATAAATGAAATAAATGAATGAATAAATACAAAAGTTAAATTAAATATCTTATAAAGTATGTTGAACTGGCTTTGCATATGGCAATAAATGTAAGAATTCTTTATGTTGCTTCCTGGAAATTATAACCAATTCCTTTTGTAGAAGAATGACAAACTAATTAGATGCTTCAAAATCAAAATTAAATTCATACTGAAAAATAAATCTAAATCAGAAATTATAATCTTATAAACAGGTTCATCTTACACCCAAGGTTTAGGTTTTTCTTAAGATTATGATTTTATAAATCTGTTAAACTTTACAGATTAAGCAATATTGTAATTATTGTAATTTCTTTATCTTCATTTACAATTTGAGTTATACTGGTTTAAGTTGCTAACTATTACATAATAGTCTAATATTGAACTTTAATACAAATATGTGGTTTTTAATTGATATAATTGACTTTTTGTATTTTTTAAAGCTCATTTTATAATGTTGGGAAATCTTTTTTATTCTTTTCATTTTTGTTTGATTACATTTGCAAAATCAGTGAATAATTTTTTTTAAAAAAACTCCTTAGAGATTTCTCCTCAGAAAACTACAAATACTTAAGTCATAAATAATGGGGTATATATCCTTTGTAGCAAGACAAGTTTTTCACAGAATACAGAACTGGACTTAAATAGATATACAGGTAACCCGTGCTTAGCAACCATTCACAGTTGTGATGATGATGAAAAAAATAGTCTCAATTTTGACTGCTGAACAAGGACTACCTCTAATCTACAGATACTGGAAACAGTTACTTCCAACTCACTGAGCAAGCAAAAAACTGTGAAGATTAAATTTGATTCCCAACAAAAGTGTACTGTATAACTTACTGTTTCTTGGAAGGTTTTCACAACAGCGGCTGCCTTTTGTGCTTTGGTTTCATCCTTGTCTTTCGATTGAATCACTGCTTCATCATAAAACAATTTGATATCTTTGGCAATCTGCAAAAGAGAACAAAGGACAATATACTCTCAATGCAACAGATGTGGGTTTTTACAGGTACTCTTTCCACTTTGGTCTATTCAATTGCCTGATCTTGCAGATTCTAATAATCAGATAACAACTGGATAATGAAACAAAAAAGCTCAAATACTTGAATTAAATTTGCAGATCCACAATCACCAATTTATTTGAAGCTAGTTGACAATATAGAACTGTGTATGCACGAAATAGTACACTGACCTTATTGTGAAGCTCTTTTTTCTATTCTGGCTTGTTATTCTAAAATTAGAGGGGGTATAACTCTATCACTGGGGCAAGATCAGAACTTTTTTTTTAATATTCTGCTTTCAGTATGAGTGGAAAATAAATATAATTCAAACATACACTCCCCAAAAGAATATGTTAATCCAGTGATTTACTGGATAAATGTTATTGCTACCAATTTCTGCAAATAAGTAATAATATAGTTGTTGGGAGAACATGATTGGGTCGATCATGTCAAATTAGGGAATTTGCTTAGAAAAGTGGGAATCCCAAAACATTTGGAATACTGTATTGTGTTCAGTTCTGGAGACCTTACCTTCAAAGATATTGACAAAATTGAACGGGTCCAAAGATGGGCTACAAGAATGGTGGAAGGTCTTAAGCATAAAACGTATCAGGAAAGACTTAATGAACTCAATCTGTATAGTCTGGCGGACAGAAGGAAAAGGGGGGATATGATTGAAACATTTAAATATGTTAAAGGGTTAAATAAGGTTTAGGAGGGAAGTGTTTTTAATAGGAAAGTGAACAGAAGAACAAGGGGACACAATCTGAAGTTAGTTGGGGGGAAGATCAAAAGCAACATGAGAAAATATTATTTCACTGAAAGAGTAGTAGATCCTTGGAACAAACTTCCAGCAGATGTGGTAGATAAATCCACAGTAACTGAATTTAAACATGCCTGGGATAAACATATATCCATCCTAAGATAAAATACAGAAAATAGTATAAGGGCAGACTAGATGGGCCATGAGATCTTTTTCTGCCGTCAGACTTCTATGTTTCTATGTTTCTATCTCATGTGAAACTTATAAAGAGGTGAGGAAATCACAGAACATGGCAAAATAGACTTGCAAAGAATTGTGACGAAGCTGAACATTGTAACTTAATTTATTCGATTTATACGCTGAATATAAAGGAAGCTGCATTGGAAGAAAATAAGGATGGTTTTAAAATTGGAAAAAGGCATTAATAGCCTGCACTAAGCCATTATTAATTAGTAGTGATGAGACTACTCTGATAGCTCTGAAATGCAAAAGATCTGCACACTGTAGTAACAGAAACCAAGTGAAAAAAATAAATATAAAGAAGAATTAATGACAACAGCTATTGACATCAAAGATAACGAAGCTGTGAATAGCTCTTGCCTTTGGGATTGAGCGGCATCAGGGGTGGGCTACTGCCTGGACGGGGGGGGGGGGACGGGATGCAGTGGGGTAGCGGAAATGAAGCTCCACTCCAGAGCATCCAATTTGCACTGAAAGATGTTGAAAGAAAATGCAGGGCATCCTGCATAAGCCACAGCCACAGTGTGGTAGTAAAAAGTTTGGTAGCCCTTCACTGGGCGGCATAGAAGTCGAATAAATAAATAATTAACTGCCAATAACAACAAAACATGCAGTCAAGAAGTACATCATATAATAGACCAGCCATAAAAGCCATGGAAAAGATACGATAAATATAGTACAGTGGTACCTCGACATACAAGTCTAATTCGTTCCAGACCCGAGCTCGTATGTCGATCAACTCACGCCGAGATAACTGGAAGTAAGGAATTCTTTCGCCACCTAGTGGAAGCTCGGCTCATATCCCGAATTTGAACTCGGGTGTCGAACAGAAATTTTGCTCACGTCTCGGCTCATAACTTGGAATACTCGCATGTGGAGCAGCTCGTATCTAGAGGTACTACTGTATAAGATACTATACTATACATCTGAACATAAAAAGATCAGAATACCGCAGACAATTATATTCCCTACGACACTTTATGGAAGTGAAAGTTACTCTCTGAAAAAGCTGGGTAGAAAAAAAAACACTGATACTTCTGAACTTAGGTATTAGAGTTGAGAATAAAAGGGATAGCCAAGAAAAGAAACAAGTGAATCCTTGAACAAGTGGATGATTGAACAAATCAACGCAACATTACACAAATCCTTCCCTATGATCTAGTCCTGTTATACCAGCATTCATTTTACAGCATTTTGAGAGAGAAGATAAAAGGAAATATGACAATGTTGTTGTTATTCAAAAAAGTGCATGAGTTTTTTCATATCTCAGTAGCGCCTTGCTTCAGATATGTTTTGAAGAATTACAAAAACATGCAAAATCCATGTGCCTTGGAAATTGGAATGGCATGGAAAACCCTGCAAATTCAGTTCTCTAAGGACCAATTCTTAAGTAGGGAAAACAACATAATTTACATTCAAGGGAGAATGAATAGCAGATCTGAGAGGCCCTAAAATTTGCAGAAACACATCCTTAGGAGATTTGGAGGGACTGAAGAATAACTGTTAAGTGACTGCTATAAAAAGTTCAGGAAGGAAGCCAGAGATAGAAGAATGGGTGACAGGTTAATATAGGGAATAGCAGCCGTCTACACCAGGGATCCCCAACCCCCTGGCCCACAACTGGGCCTTGAACCTTTCAGAACTGGGCCACGGAAGTAGTGAGTGTGCGTGCATCCCCAGTCACGTGACCAGTGGGTGAGCACACTCCATTTATGCGAGAAGCAGGAACCTATGGATGATGCTTGCACAAATGGAGCTGAGTGTGCACACATTTGCCCACCACATACGTGGAACCACCCGTCTCTTCGCCTACCAACTGCAAAATTGAAAAGGTTGGGGGTCTCTGCACTTACATGCCAACCTTACATTCTAAGATCCACCTATTCAACAGTCTTTTTTCTCACTCTATCTGAAATCAGGATTGTTAAACTCTTGGGGACAAGTATATGTCTTCTGCCTGTCTTGACACTTGTAAACACACCATCTATGTAACACCATCATAGTAGCTCCGGTGACAGATAGATAGTTGCAGTGTATTTATTTTTATTTAGCTTCCAGAATTGGAGCCTGCTTTCTGCAACAAGTGGAAAAGAAACGAGGACAGCAGACAAATAGTTTGTTATGGCACTACCAGGTGGGGCATTGTGCTGCTCCCCAGGGACTGATCATCCTCCACTTATTAAAACTGATACCATTCATAGCTGCTGAAGTGACATGGCCTCAAAGTTGGTTTCAGAGGGAATAAATCCAAGACTTGATTCCCATTAATCAGGAATCAATAACTGAAAAGCTTTTATTACCACTTTCTTTCAGAAGTTAAGAATCAAATACAGTGATCCCCCGAGTTTCGCGATCTCGATCTTTGCGAAATGCTATATCGCGATTTTTTCACCCGATGACATCACTCCCTTTCTCATCTTTCTTTCTCTCTCTCTTTCTCTATCTTGCTTCTTCCTCTCTCATACTCTCTTCTTCCCTCTCTCATCTCTTTCTTTCCTTCTCTCTCTTTCTCTATCTCTCCCCCTCTTGCTCTCGAGCGGCGGGCGGCACCCAGGGAAGGTTCCTTCGGCCGCCCAGCAGCTGATCTGCTCGGCAGCGCAGTAGCAGCGAGGAGCCGAAGATGGGGTTTCCCCTTTGCGTGGGCAACGGGGAAACCCCATCTTCGGCTCCTCGCTGCTACTGCGCTGCCGAGCAGATCAGCTGCTGGGCGGCCGAAGGAACCTTCCCTGGGTCTTCAACTCCCAGAGCGGCGGACAAGCGGCGGGCGGACAAGCGGCGGAAAAGCAGCGGCCGGACAAGCGGAAAAGCAGCGGACAAGCGGCGGGCGGACAAGCGGCGGAAAAGCGGCGGGCGGACAAGCGGAAAAGCGCCGGACAAGCTGAAAAGCGCCGGACAAGCGGAGGACAAGCTGAAAAGCGGCGGACAAGCGGGCAGGCAGGCGGCTCCTCAGCTGCTGGGTCTTCCCAGGTGCGGAAGTAAAAACACCATCTGCGCATGCGCGGCCATGGAAAAAGGGGCGCGCATGCGCAGATGGTGTTTTTACTTCCGCACCACTACATCCCGAAAAATCGATTATTGCGAGGGGTCTTGAAACGGAACCCTCGCGATAATCGGGGGAATCACTGTACCATTATTTTTTTGTACTCCCCTAATTGCAAATTATGGCAATAAGCTTTTCTGCTGAAGCAAGTTGACTAACAGAGAACAGAGAGGCATTCAGAAGGATGATGTCTCATGAAACTATTGACACAGGACAACCTTATCTTTTATAAATGCTTAGTCTGGCAGTCAATCAAACCAACCTACTGGAAGGTTGGAAGAGTGGGAAGATGAAAATAAAGTGGCTTTAAACACCTGGAAAACCTATGCCACAATAAACATCAAGTAATTGTAAGGCTCTCAGATGCATCATAAACATAAAAGCTATGCATAAATACTTAAAATAAATCATCATAATAAAATGTTTACCTGATCCTTATTAACAAATCCCCAGATGCCAGCAGCTACTTCACAAGCAAATAAGATGACGAGGCATGTAAAAAACTGAAATAAAAAAGATAAATATCAGATTAAAGAAATCTAGAGGCATTTCCACCAAAGAAAAGGTCTTTGGTTCATCCATATATTTTGCAGTGATAGACTCAACTGTTGATAAAACAGAGCACCAAATGATGAAACACTGGTTTTACTTGTGTCCTTATGATTGCCACTATTGCTTTTAGCCCTCAATTAATAAGGCATAGATTTTGTTTAGCCTTACATTCAAAACTGCTAATAGTTTCTTTCATACGCATATGTATACAGGAAAACTGGAATAAAAATGTTTTTTTCTTTTTCTCTCCATCCCTTCCTATTGATTTTAGACAATCCATTAACTAAGTTTCTAGGTGGGGTACAAGGACATCAACATTTTAATTGTGTTAAATACAATTAAATCATCATTTTGATGAGAGGGTTAAATTTTTTTTAACAAAATTATATTCCAGGTTAATGAAAACAAATTGCAAAGGGGAAATTCAAAGAAAATGGATTGGAGACATGGATTGTGGAAAGGAACAGAACAGCAGGTAGAATGAAGATAGATATTAGGTATATTATGATCTAGAAGCCCCTTTACTGTAATAAGTCATTAAATACAAAAATACAGTAATTATTTTCTGGCCCTGGTGCATAGTGACAGAATACATGAAGATGCAATGGAAAGAGAGAGAGAAACCATTAACAAAACAACGTGAATAAAATGGGACCAGCTACTCTATATAGGGAATTAACTTTCAATTTGTCAGTGAGGAATATGTTTCTGAGGACTATATGCAACTTACTTCAGACAGCTCAATTTTAAATTATCAAAGGAGGAAAATCACTGTCACCATTTTCTTGAAATCTGTTACTTGCTAATTCTCTGGAGCTCAGCCATGTTTGCTTTCCTTCTTCAAATTGTTCTTTCTTTAGCAGATATTTGCAATTATTTTCACATACTCGCACTGGCATATTTTAAATTTAAAACAATAGATGCGATACAGGCAAAGATCTTTTTCAGTGCAAATGACATTATAATTAATGAAAATAGCATGTAAGCTATTCCAAACATCAGTTATACTACTTTAAAAAACAAACAAAGCACAGTCATAATTATTCCTTCCCATTTCTGATCTCAGTCCTTCCCCAAATTATAGTTTATGCATGGAATGATAGTGTTGCATGGTTTTAATGTTGGGTTTTTAAATGTTTTTTAATATTAGATTTGTTATATTGTGTTATTTTGTTGTGAGCCGCTCCGAGTCCACGGAGAGGGGCGGCATACAAATCTAATAAATTATTATTATTATTATTATTATTATTATTATTATTATTATTATTATTTCAGTACAACACAGCAAACGAGATCACTATGCTGGATTTCGTATTTCATCACCAGTCGGGCGCTTCCCAAGCACCTAGGACTGTGTGATGTAGCGGCGAATTAGGTTTGCCGATCCCAGTAAAGCGGCCTTTTGCAATTGACAGATGGAGATTTTGTCAATTCCACTGGTTTTCAAATGTCCGCTGAGATCCTTTGGTACTGCGCCCAGCGTGCCAAGTACCACTGGGACCACTTTCACTGGCTTATGCCAGAGTCGTTGCAGCTCGATTTTTAGATCTTCGTATTTCACTAATTTCTCTAGCTGCTTCTCCTCAATTCTGCTGTCTCCTGGGATTGCGATGATTATGATTATGATTATGATTATTATATCTAACATGCACATGCTGGATGATGATCCCTGCACTTTGAATTAATCGACCTAACAACAGCATTTTACATTAACTGCAGTTTCTGGTCCGGTTTCAAGAGCAGCTCCTAATAAAGTCAAGATAGACTGTAAGTAAGTTATGAGTAATGGCTGCTGAATGTGACTTCCTAAACTAGTCACATTTTTGTCTCCCTAGAGACAAAACTAGCACTGATGTAATTGGGAGATGGCAGTCCTCACCACAACTGTAAATCAAGCGATAACTGTTGAGATATTCATGAGATAGTGGTAACATGGTCAGCCAACAAATTAGCATAGTAACTCAGCCAGCTAATGGGAGTTAACTGCTGCTGAGCCCTGTGCAGGAGAAACTGTAAGCTTTAAGGCTGGGTGTAGTTCCAGTCTCCATGATGTCTCAGTTCGGTCTCAGCTAGGTCTGTGTTAAGATCTGTGTTATGGTCTCTGTAAGGTCTCTGCTCTGAGCTTGCTGTAATGAAGCTAATTCTCAGTAACTGAATGAAGAAGAAATGCTCAGCATATAGAAACATAGAAACATAGAAGTCTGACGGCAGAAAAAGACCTCATGGTCCATCTAGTCTGCCCTTATACTATTTTCTGTATTTTATCTTAGGATTTTATCTTAGGATGGAAATACTACGGAAATAGTATTGTAAATATTGGTTATTATGATTATTAAAAAGTTTTGTAATTCAGCTAAGTCAGTCAACTGTGGTGAGCTTCCGGTTTATTTTTCAACGTAGGAAATCTCCAGTAATAGAAGAAGAACATGCCAAATCATTTCTTTCAGAAGAAGTACAGTACAGTGATCCCCCGGGTATCGCGACCCCGATCATTGCGAAACGGCTATATCGCGAGTTTTCAACCCAGAAGTAACACCATCTGCATGCATGCGTAGATGGTGGAGTTTGCGTTCCGGCAGATCAGCTGCTGGGCGGCCGAAGGAACGTTCCCTGGGTCTTCCCGCCGGCATGGGGGGCTTCCTAGCACCCCCCAAACCCGGGTTGGGGGCTGGGGGGGTGGTGCTAGGAAGCTCCCATTGTTGGCGGAGACCTTTTAAAACACCCGCCCGGCTTCCAAACTGAGTCCTGAAGCCAAGCGCAGAAGTTCGCCTTTGGCGCTTGGCTTTAGGGCTCAGTTTGGAAGCCGCGCGGGTGTTTTAAAAGGTCTCCGCCAACAATGGGAGCCTCCTAGCACCCCCCCGAGCCCCCAACCCGGGTTTGGGGGGTGCTAGGAAGCTCCCCATGTTGGCAGCGACGTTTTAAAACACCCGCGCGGCTTCCAAACTGAGCCCTAAAGCCAAGCGCCAAAGGCGAACTTCTGCGCTTGGCTTCAGGACTCAGTTTGGAAGCCGCGCGAGTGTTTTAACAGGTCTCCGCCAACATGGGGAGCTTCCTAGCACCCCCCCCCCCGAGCCCCCAACCCGGGTTTGGGGGGTGCTAGGAAGCTCCCATTGTTGGCGGAGACCTTTTAAAACACTCGCGCGGCTTCCAAACTGAGTCCTGAAGCCAAGCGCCAAAGGCGAACTTCTGCGCTTGGCTTCAGGACTCAGTTTGGAAGCCGCGCGAGTGTTTTAACAGGTCTCCGCCAACATGGGGAGCTTCCTAGCACCCCCCCAGCCCCCAACCCGGGTTTGGGGGGTGCTAGGAAGCTCCCATTGTTGGCGGAGACCTTTTAAAACACCCGCGCGGCTTCCAAACTGAGTCCTGAAGCCAAGCGCCAAAGGCGAACTTCTGCGCTTGGCTTCAGGACTCAGTTTGGAAGCCGCGCGAGTGTTTTAAAAGGTCTCCGCCAACAATGGGAGCTTCCTAGCACCCCCCAAACCCGGGTTGGGGGCTGGGGGGGGGTGCTAGGAAGCTCCCCATGTTGGCGGAGACCTGTTAAAACACTCGCGCGGCTTCCAAACTGAGTCCTGAAGCCAAGCGCCAAAGGCGAACTTCTGCGCTTGGCTTCAGGACTCAGTTTGGAAGCCGCGCGAGTGTTTTAACAGGTCTCCGCCAACATGGGGAGCTTCCTAGCACCCCCCCCCCAGCCCCCAACCCGGGTTTGGGGGGTGCTAGGAAGCTCCCATTGTTGGCGGAGACCTTTTAAAACACCCGCGCGGCTTCCAAACTGAGTCCTGAAGCCAAGCGCCAAAGGCGAACTTCTGCGCTTGGCTTCAGGACTCAGTTTGGAAGCCGCGCGAGTGTTTTAAAAGGTCTCCGCCAACAATGGGAGCTTCCTAGCACCCCCCAAACCCGGGTTGGGGGCTGGGGGGGGTGCTAGGAAGCTCCCCATGTTGGCGGAGACCTGTTAAAACACTCGCGCGGCTTCCAAACTGAGTCCTGAAGCCAAGCGCAGAAGTTCGCCTTTGGCGCTTGGCTTTAGGGCTCAGTTTGGAAGCCGCGCGGGTGTTTTAAAAGGTCTCCGCCAACAATGGGAGCCTCCTAGCACCCCCCCGAGCCCCCAACCCGGGTTTGGGGGGTGCTAGGAAGCTCCCCATGTTGGCAGCGACGTTTTAAAACACCCGCGCGGCTTCCAAACTGAGCCCTAAAGCCAAGCGCCAAAGGCGAACTTCTGCGCTTGGCTTCAGGACTCAGTTTGGAAGCCGCGCGAGTGTTTTAACAGGTCTCCGCCAACATGGGGAGCTTCCTAGCACCCCCCCCCCGAGCCCCCAACCCGGGTTTGGGGGGTGCTAGGAAGCTCCCATTGTTGGCGGAGACCTTTTAAAACACTCGCGCGGCTTCCAAACTGAGTCCTGAAGCCAAGCGCCAAAGGCGAACTTCTGCGCTTGGCTTCAGGACTCAGTTTGGAAGCCGCGCGAGTGTTTTAACAGGTCTCCGCCAACATGGGGAGCTTCCTAGCACCCCCCCCAGCCCCCAACCCGGGTTTGGGGGGTGCTAGGAAGCTCCCATTGTTGGCGGAGACCTTTTAAAACACCCGCGCGGCTTCCAAACTGAGTCCTGAAGCCAAGCGCCAAAGGCGAACTTCTGCGCTTGGCTTCAGGACTCAGTTTGGAAGCCGCGCGAGTGTTTTAAAAGGTCTCCGCCAACAATGGGAGCTTCCTAGCACCCCCCAAACCCGGGTTGGGGGCTGGGGGGGGGTGCTAGGAAGCTCCCCATGTTGGCGGAGACCTGTTAAAACACTCGCGCGGCTTCCAAACTGAGTCCTGAAGCCAAGCGCCAAAGGCGAACTTCTGCGCTTGGCTTCAGGACTCAGTTTGGAAGCCGCGCGAGTGTTTTAAAAGGTCTCCGCCAACAATGGGAGCTTCCTAGCACCCCCCAAACCCGGGTTGGGGGCTGGGGGGGGGTGCTAGGAAGCTCCCCATGTTGGCGGAGACCTGTTAAAACACTCGCGCGGCTTCCAAACTGAGTCCTGAAGCCAAGCGCAGAAGTTCGCCTTTGGCGCTTGGCTTCAGGACTCAGTTTGGAAGCCGCGCGAGTGTTTTAAAAGGTCTCCGCCAACAATGGGATCTTCCTAGCACCCCCCAAACCCGGGTTGGGGGCTCGGGGGGGGGGGGTGCTAGGAAGCTCCCCATGTTGGCGGAGACCTGTTAAAACACTCGCGCGGCTTCCAAACTGAGTCCTGAAGCCAAGCGCAGAAGTTCGCCTTTGGCGCTTGGCTTCAGGACTCAGTTTGGAAGCCGCGCGAGTGTTTTAAAAGGTCTCCGCCAACAATGGGATCTTCCTAGCACCCCCCAAACCCGGGTTGGGGGCTCGGGGGGGGGGGTGCTAGGAAGCTCCCCATGTTGGCGGAGACCTGTTAAAACACTCGCGCGGCTTCCAAACTGAGTCCTGAAGCCAAGCGCAGAAGTTCGCCTTTGGCGCTTGGCTTCAGGACTCAGTTTGGAAGCCGCGCGGGTGTTTTAAAAGGTCTCCGCCAACAATGGGAGCTTCCTAGCACCCCCCAAACCCGGGTTGGGGGCTCGGGGGGGTGCTAGGAAGCTCCTCATGTTGGCGGAGACCTGTTAAAACACTCGCACGGCTTCCAAACTGAGTCCTGAAGCCAAGCGCAGAAGTTCGCCTTTGGCGCTTGGCTTCAGGACTCAGTTTGGAAGCCGCGCGAGTGTTTTAAAAGGTCTCCGCCAACAATGGGATCTTCCTAGCACCCCCCAAACCCGGGTTGGGGGCTCGGGGGGGGTGCTAGGAAGCTCCCCATGTTGGCGGAGACCTGTTAAAACACTCGCGCGGCTTCCAAACTGAGTCCTGAAGCCAAGCGCAGAAGTTCGCCTTTGGCGCTTGGCTTCAGGACTCAGTTTGGAAGCCGCGCGGGTGTTTTAAAAGGTCTCCGCCAACAATGGGAGCTTCCTAGCACCCCCCAAACCCGGGTTGGGGGCTCGGGGGGGGGGTGTGCTAGGAAGCTCCCCATGTTGGCGGAGACCTGTTAAAACACTCGCGCAGCTTCCAAACTGAGTCCTGAAGCCAAGCGCAGAAGTTCACCTTTGGCGCTTGGCTTCAGGACTCAGTTTGGAAGCCGCGCGGGTGTTTTAAAAGGTCTCCGCCAACAATGGGAGCTTCCTAGCACCCCCCAAACCCGGGTTGGGGGCTCGGGGGGGTGCTAGGAAGCTCCTCATGTTGGCGGAGACCTGTTAAAACACTCGCACGGCTTCCAAACTGAGTCCTGAAGCCAAGCGCAGAAGTTCGCCTTTGGCGCTTGGTTTCAGGACTCAGTTTGGAAGCCGCGCGAGTGTTTTAAAAGGTCTCCGCCAACAATGGGATCTTCCTAGCACCCCCCAAACCCGGGTTGGGGGCTCGGGGGGGGTGCTAGGAAGCTCCCCATGTTGGCGGAGACCTGTTAAAACACTCGCGCGGCTTCCAAACTGAGTCCTGAAGCCAAGCGCAGTTTGCCTTTGGCGCTTGGCTTCAGGACTCAGTTTGGAAGCCGCGCGGGTGTTTTAAAAGGTCTCCGCCAACAATGGGATCTTCCTAGCACCCCCCAAACCCGGGTTGGGGGCTCGGGGGGGGGGGTGCTAGGAAGCTCCCCATGTTGGCGGAGACCTGTTAAAACACTCGCGCGGCTTCCAAACTGAGTCCTGAAGCCAAGCGCAGAAGTTCGCCTTTGGCGCTTGGCTTTAGGGCTCAGTTTGGAAGCCGCGCGGGTGTTTTAAAACGTCGCTGCCAACATGGGGAGCTTCCTAGCACCCCCCAAACCCGGGTTGGGGGCTCGGGAGGGTGCTAGGAAGCTCCCCATGTTGGCGGAGACCTGTTAAAACACTCGTGCGGCTTCCAAACTGAGTCCTGAAGCCAAGCGCAGAAGTTCGCCTTTGGCGCTTGGCTTTAGGGCTCAGTTTGTAAGCCGCGCGGGTGTTTTAAAACCCCAATCTTTGGCTCCTCGCTGCTGCGGCGGAAGTAAAAACACCATCTGCGCATGCGCAGATGGTGTTTTTACTTCCGCAGCGCTACTTCGCGAAAACCCGATCATTGCGAGGGGTCCTGGAACGGAACCCTCGCAATGATCGGGGGATCACTGTATAACCTTTTTCAAAATAATCTGAACCTCAGGCCCCTAATTCAATCTTCTACTTACAGTACTGGTAGAACCTGCCTATTGTCAGATTTAATTTTGGATGTAGCAAAATAATAAAGTAAATCATAATTACTGATACAGGAAGGTCTACTATGGCAGTGTTTCCCAACCTTGGCAACTTGAAGATACAGTAATACCTCATGATACGAACTTAATTGGTGCAAGGAGGAGGTTCGTAAGACGAAAGGTTCGTAAGACGAAACATTGTTTCCCATAGGAAACAATGTAAAGTCTATTAATCCGTGCAACAACAAAAAAAAAACCCCAAAAAACCGCTGCCGCCCGGCTGTCACCTTTTAAAACAGCCGGGGAGGTGGGGGGGCAGCAGCTGCCACAGCCGCCGGCTTCCCCGCCGCTCGCCCGCCCAGGATGCTGACCTGCTGCCTCGCGGGGAAGCCGGGCAAGAGCGATCTTCTGCCCGCCATGGGCGAGCGGCGGGGAGTCGCCCATGGCCGGCAGAAGATCGCTCTTGCCCGGCTTCACCACGAGGCATCAGGTCAGCAAGAGCGATCTTCTGCCGGCCATTGGCGACTCCCCGCCGCTCGCCCATGGCCGGCAGAAGATCGCTCTTGCCCGGCTTCCCCGCGAGGTTTCCCCCCCCCCCGCCGCCGCCCGCTGGCTGCGAGCGCTCTGCCAGGCGGCCAAGAAGCATTCAGGGCGAAGTCACTTCGCCCTGAATGCTTCTTGGCCGCCTGGCAGAGCGCTCGCAGCCTGCTCAGCCTTGCCTCGGCCTTTGTGCGCGGCTTGTCCCGACAGGCCCCCACCCCAGCACTTTGAATCCCGCCGCTTCTGATGAAGACGGGCGGCGCGGAAGCCAGGGGCTGTGGCAGCTCGCCCCGCCCACCGCCCGTATCCAGCAGAAGCGGCAGGATTCAAAGTGCTGGGATGGGGGTGTCCCGACAGTCCCCATCCCAGCACTTTGAATCCAGCAGCTTCTGATGAAGACGGGCGGCACGGAAGCCAGGGGCTGTGGCAGCTCGCCCCGCCCACCGCCCGTCTTCATCAGAAGCTGCTGGATTCAAAGTGCTGGGATGGGGGTTTCCCGACAGTCCCCATCCCAGCACTTTGAATCCAGCAGCTTCTGATGAAGACGGGCGGCGCGGAAGCCAGGGGCTGTGGCAGCTCGCCCCGCCCACCGCCCGTCTTCATCAGAAGCGGCAGGATTCAAAGTGCTGGGATGGGGGTTTCCCGACAGTCCCCATCCCAGCACTTTGAATCCAGCAGCTTCTGATGAAGACGGGCGGCACGGAAGCCAGGGGCTGTGGCAGCTCGCCCCGCCCACCGCCCGTATCCAGCAGAAGCGGCAGGATTCAAAGTGCTGGGATGGGGGTGTCCCGACAGTCCCCATCCCAGCACTTTGAATCCAGCAGCTTCTGATGAAGACGGGCGGCACGGAAGCCAGGGGCTGTGGCAGCTCGCCCCGCCCACCGCCCGTCTTCATCAGAAGCTGCTGGATTCAAAGTGCTGGGATGGGGGTTTCCCGACAGTCCCCATCCCAGCACTTTGAATCTAGCAGCTTCTGATGAAGATGGGCGGCACGGAAGCCAGGGGCTGTGGCAGCTCGCCCCGCCCACCGCCCGTCTTCATCAGAAGCGGCAGGATTCAAAGTGCTGGGATGGGGGTGTCCCGACAGTCCCCATCCCAGCACTTTGAATCCAGCAGCTTCTGATGAAGATGGGCGGCACGGAAGCCAGGGGCTGTGGCAGCTCGCCCCGCCCACCGCCCGTCTTCATCAGAAGCTGCTGGATTCAAAGTGCTGGGATGGGGGTTTCCCGACAGTCCCCATCCCAGCACTTTGAATCTAGCAGCTTCTGATGAAGATGGGCGGCACGGAAGCCAGGGGCTGTGGCAGCTCGCCCCGCCCACCGCCCGTCTTCATCAGAAGCGGCAGGATTCAAAGTGCTGGGATGGGGGTGTCCCGACAGTCCCCATCCCAGCACTTTGAATTCAGCAGCTTCTGATGAAGATGGGCGGCACGGAAGCCAGGGGCTGTGGCAGCTCGCCCCGCCCACCGCCCGTCTTCATCAGAAGCTGCTGGATTCAAAGTGCTGGGATGGGGGTTTCCCGACAGTCCCCATCCCAGCACTTTGAATCTAGCAGCTTCTGATGAAGATGGGCGGCGCGGAAGCCAGGGGCTGTGGCAGCTCGCCCCGCCCACCGCCCGTCTTCATCAGAAGCTGCTGGATTCAAAGTGCTGGGATGGGGGTTTCCCGACAGTCCCCATCCCAGCACTTTGAATCCAGCAGCTTCTGATGAAGACGGGCGGCGCGGAAGCCAGGGGCTGTGGCAGCTCGCCCCGCCCACCGCCCGTCTTCATCAGAAGCTGCTGGATTCAAAGTGCTGGGATGGGGACTGTCGTGACACCCCCATCCCAGCACTTTGAATCCCGCCGGCCAAGAGCACTCGGGCAGAAGCTTCCCCCTCATCGCCTGTGTCTGGCAGAAGCTTCTGCCCGAGTCCTCTTGGCTGGCGGGATTCAAAGTGCTGGGGTAGGAGGTGTCCCGACAGCCCCCCCCCACCCCAGTGCTTCGCCTCCCGCTGGGCAAGAGCGCTCGGGTGGCAGCCCCCGCTCCCCTGGCACAAAGCTAACCCCGCCCCCTGGGCAGCCAGAAGGCTCCTTTGGGAAGGCGGCCGCAGGGGTAGGAGGTGGAGAGGCAGGATAACTTTGCGCCGCTTCGGAGCCCGTTTCTTTCCTGCTGCCACTATCTCCTTGAAGGTTTTCCCAACGATGCGCTGCGCTGGGCTCCGAAGTGGTGCAAAGTTCTCCCTGCCTCCTCTGCGGTTGGGAGGCTCCTTGGGGAAGGTGGCTAGGCTTAGCAGATCAAGCCGCGCCTCCTGGATCAAGCCGCACCTCCCGGGCCTTCCGTCACTGAGCCTCGCCGGCCCGGAAAATCGCAACCCGTGTTGCCTGCGGCGTCGAGGGAAACCGAGCCAGGAGCCGCGGTGATGCTGCTCTCGGCTTGGCGTCCCTCGCCGCCGCAGGCAACACGGGCTGTGATTTTCCGGGCCGGCCAGGCTCAGCGGATCAAGCCGCGCCTCCTGTCACTGAGCCTCGCCAGCCCGGAAAATCGCAGCCCGTGTTGCCTGCGGCTGCGAGGGAAATCGAGCCAGGAGCCGCGGTGATGCTGCTCTCGGCTTGGCCTCCCTCGCCGCCGCAGGCAAAACGGGCTGCGATTTTCCAGGCCGGCCAGGCTCAGTGACGGAAGGCCCGGGAGGCGCGGCTTGATCCACTGAGTGGATCAAGCCGCGCCTCCCATCACTGAGCCTCGCCGCCCCGGAAAATCGCAGCCCGTGTTGCCTGCGGCATCGAGGGAAACCGAGCCAGGAGCTGCGGTGATGCTGCTCTCGGCTTGGCCTCCCTCCCCGCCGCAGGCAACATGGGCTGCGATTTTCCGGGCTGCTCAGCAGATCAAGCCGCGCCTTCCGGATCAAGCCGCGCCTCCTGTCACAGCCTCGCCGGCCCGGAAAATCGCAGCCCGTGTTGCCTGCGGCTGCGAGGGAAACCGAGCCAGGAGCCGCAGTGATGCTGCTCTCGGCTTGGCCTCCCTCCCCGCCGCAGGCAACACGGGCTGCAATTTTCCGGGCCACTCAGCGGATCAAGCCGCGCCTCCTGTCACAGCCTCGCCGGCCCGGAAAATCACAGCCCGTGTTGCCTGCGGCTGCGAGGGAAACCAAGCCAGGAGCCGCGGTGATGCTGCTCTCGGCTTGGCCTCCCTCCCCGCCGCAGGCAACACGGGCTGCGATTTTCCGGGCCGCTCAGCGGATCAAGCCGCGCCTCCCTGATCAAGCCGCGCCTCCTGTCACAGCCTCGCCGGCCCGGAAAATCACAGCCCGTGTTGCCTGCGGCTGCGGGGAAAACCGAGCCAGGAGCCGCGGTGATGCTGCTCTCGGTTTGGCCTCACTCGCCGCCGCAGGCAACACGAGCTGCAATTTTCCGGGCCGCTGAGTGGATCAAGCCGCGCCTCCCATCACTGAGCCTCGCCGGCTCAGTGACGGAAAGCCCAGGAGGCACGGCTTGATCCACTGAGCCTGGCCGGCCCGAAAGTTCGCAACGCACGTTGCCTGCGGCGGCGAGGGAAGCCAAGCAGTCGGACGCACCCTCGCCGCCGCGCCCAGCCGCTGCCCGCCCCGTCCTAGCCTGAGCCGGGCCCGTTCGGTCACGCCTCGCCCGCCGCCCGCCCGATCCTGCGCCTCCTGCTTTCCCCCCCCAAGCCAAAAATACAAAGGCGGTCTGCTCCATGCTGCTCCGCCCTGCCTGTCATGCGGCAGCAGACCGTCTTTGTGTTTTTCACTGAGGGGGGAGCAGGAGGACCTTCCTGACTCCCTTCCCCAGCGCCGGACCTCCTGCCTTCCCTCCCAGCCAAAAACCCAAAGCGGCCTCCTGAACGTTTTCCGTCTTACCAACCTGCTGCCGCCGCCGCCGAGAAGCCCCGCAGCCCGGCTGTCACCTTTTAAAACAGCCGGGTGGCTTCCCAGCAGCCTCCCGAACGCCAAACCCGAACTTCCGGGTTCAGCTTCGGGAGGCTGCTGGGAAGCCCCCCGGCTGTTTTAAAAGGTGACAGCCGGGCTGCGGGGCTTCCCAGCAGCCTCCGGAATGCCGAACCCGGAAGTTCGGGTTTGGCGTTCGTAAGACGAAAAACGTTCGTAAGAAGAGGCCAAAATTTTCTGAACCCCGGGTTCGTATCACGGGTTGTTCGTAAGACGAGGGGTTCGTATCTTGAGGTACCACTGTATTTGGACTTCAACTCCCAGAATTCCCCAGCCAGCATTCGCTGGCTGGGGAATTCTGGGAGTTGAAGTCCAAATATCTTCAAGTTGCTAAGGTTGGGAAACACTGTACTATGGAACAATATGAGTGCCTTGTGATCATTACCTCTTTTTACTGTTTGCCATCAGAATATGATCATTAAACTCAATGAAAGTCTCACAGGAAATGCTGGAAAATGTAAACAAGTGTGTAAAAGGTCTCTTACTGTTCCCAAAAGGCACTGTGATTCCTGGATAGCTCCATAACATCCTAGGAAACCCACAAACATCATCACTGCTCCAACAGCAATCAAAATGTAGATTCCTACAGGGAAAGATGAAAGAAAGGTATGTTAATTAACTCAGGAGGAACATAACTTGTAATGTGGCTAACAGGCTATTCTGTGAAAGTTGGATTACAGAATTAGACAGCAGCAGGAGGACAACAACCTAAATATGAATCAGATTGGATGTAAAAAAATAAGCTGTGCTTTGAATAACTTTCTAAAAGTAGCGAATCAGATGTTTCGGACCACCTCACAAAGATGTGAAGGAAGGCAAATTTCTTACTCAAATTGAGGGAGCTTCTGTAGATGGAAGCCTTTTAATTATCACTTCCAATGCTGCAATTGGTCAACCCCCTTTTAAAGGCATAAAACTAATGGCAATGAAAGCTTTACATTAGTTCAGCATTCTGTTGGTGCCTGAAGTGAACTTTTTGCCGTGTTTGGTAAGTGAATTTGTGGTTGTTAAAGTTTTGTTAAGAAAATCTGATTTCTCCAATTGACTCTGCTTGTTGGAAGCTGGCTAGGAAAATTGCAAATGGTGATCACATGACCACCGGACAGGGCAATCATTTTGAATACATGCCAGCTGCCAAGCCACCTCATTTTGATCACATGACCATGGGGATATTGTGATAATTGTGCAAGGACCAATCATAATTCACATTTTTCACTGCTGTTGTACCTTTAAATGGTCACTAGACAAATGGTTGTTATGACAAAGTTTCTTTTGGGACTGTGTCAAAAGACAACCAACCAATAATTAAATCAAAATACATGACTGTGGGAGGAGTGACGGTGATGGTTTGACAGTACTGAACATACAGTACTGTTGGAATATGAAGGGGAAAAAATAACAACTTAAAAACTGATGATCACACTGGAGTCAGATAATAGCAATATCATTTAGACACATACCGCTTCATAGGGCTTTTACAGTCCTCTCTAAGCAGTTTACAGAATCAGCCTATTGCCCCCAACAATCTGGGTCCACATTCTCCCCACCTCGTAAGGATGGAAGGCTGAGTCAACCTTGAGCCGGTGGTGAGATTTCAACTGCTGAACAACAGCTAGCAGTTAGTTGAAGTAGCCTGCAATGCTGCACTCTAACCACTGCGCCACCCCAGCTCTTTTATCTTATTTATCTTACACATCTAAGATTTATCTTATTTCCACAAAACACCAAGAAGAGATAAATAGAACTGGCTTTTTAAAAAAACAGAAACACTGCAAAGTTTTTCTCAAAACTGGTAAAAATGAAAAAGCAGAATTGATATTCAGTGATGCAAACGCACAGCTTTGTAGCAAAATACAGCCTAAATCTTACAGAGGTGTCCTTCCATTGGAACGTTATCTCCAACAGATAATAAGTACAGAGGAGAACTGAATGCTTGATATGGACAAAGAACAGAGATAATGAAATATTGGCACTCCTGCTCAAAAATCTATGAAGATTTTTAGCTACGAAAAACAACATTTTTAATTTAAGTTTGAATCCCTCCCTGAGGAGAATTAGGTGGATCGTGGCACCTTGTGGCCCACAAGAGCATTTGTTGACTATACGGTGATGCACATAAAATAAAAAGAGTGGGAGTTGCTGCCATGAATGCGATGAGTTCAGTAGACTGGCTGGAGGCCAGAAGAGCAGTAAGAAACCATTTGCAAAGGCTTCATTTTAGTGCACTGGGCTGGGAGAGATGAAGGGATTCAAAAGAAGAGGGGCTTCTTTCAAGAACTGAAGGAATAGATTCATCTTTCAACCAGCCTCTGGTAACACTACTTACCAGAGCTTACAAAACTTTTGCCAGACCCATCCTCGAATACAGCTCATCTGTTTGGAACCCATATCGCATCTCAGACATTAACACCCTTGAAAATGTCCAAAGATACTTCACCAGAAGAGCCCTTCACTCCTCCACTCGAAACAGAATACCCTACGAGACTAGACTTTCAATCCTGGGCCTAGAAAGTTTAGAACTAAGACGCCTTAAACAAGATCTAAGTATTGCCCACAATATCATATGCTGCAACATCCTGCCTGTTGGCGACTACTTCAGCTTCAACCACAACAACACAAGAGCACACAACAGATTTAAACTTAATATTAACCACTCCAAACTTGACTGTAAAAAATATGACTTCAGTAACTGAGTTGTCGAAGCGTGGAACTCATTACTGGACTCCATAGTGTCATCCCCAAACCCCCAACACTTTACTCTTAGATTATCTACAGTTGACCTATCCAGATTCCTAAGAGGTCAGTAAGGGGCGAGTACAAGTGCACTAGAGTGCCTTCCGTCCCCTGTCCTATTGCTCTCCTAGATCTCCTATACCTTTCTTCTATTCCTATATCTCTTCTATTCTTTCATTGATATGTTCTATTACTATATCTTCTTTTCTAGTATTTCTTAGATATATTTTACTATGAGTATTTCCTCTATAACCTTCATCATGTATTTTAGTATGTGTATATAGATATATACCCACTAAAACCCTCATTGTGTATTGGACAAAATAAATAAATAAATAAAAATAAAATAAATAAACAGACATATCATGTCCTATGTCAAGCTATAGTGAAATCAAGGACGACACTGACTACAGGTAGTCCTCGACTTATGACCATGATTGAGCTCAAAATGACTGCTGCTAAGCGAGATGGTTATTAATTGAAATTTGCCAGAGTTGTTCAGTGAATCACTGTAGTCACTGAGTTACTAACAGGATTGTTAAGTGAATCTGGCTTCCCCATTGGCCATGCTTATCAGAAGGCCACCAAAAGTGATCACATGATCCCAGGACCCTGCAACCAGCATAAATATGAATCAGTTGCCAGGCATATGAATTTTGGTCATGGGACTATGAAGATGTTGAAACGGTCGGAGGTGTGAAAAAATGGTTATGAATCTCTTTTTTTCAGTGCTATTGTAACTTCGAATGGTCACTAAATGAACTGCTGTAACTCGAGGACTGCCTGTATTTTACATTTTATTTAGATCCACTTGTTTGAAAGCTAAAAATACTTTCAAGGAATAGAAGTGGATAAAGATACAGCTTGATGTAGGCCTATTCTCTCTGGTTTATGACATATAAACCGAGTCCTCGGAGAGGGGCGGCATACAAATCAAATCAATCAATCAATCAATCAATCACTCAGACTTGCCTGTTCATTTCTTTGGTTCTATTAGGATCTTTTTAAAAAGAACCAGTTTGATGTAGTTATTAAGTAAGTTCTGATCCCACTTTAGGTACAAGGGAAGTTTGGTGACCTTAGGCCAATCACAGGAAGGAAGGAAATGGCAAACAACGTATGAAATCTTGGCAAAGAAACTGCAGGGACTTGCCAAGCAGTTGTTAAGAGTCAACACTTACTTGAAGGTGCTTTTTTTTATATAGCATCCTTTGCTTTCTCTAAAAGGGACACAATGGCTCAGTGGTTAAAGACAGCCCCGGTTCGAAATCCAAGTAGGTGAGCTCCTGTTATTTGCCCCATTCCTGCCCATCTAGCAGTTCGAAGGAATGCAAATACAAATAGATTATCCTATTTTTCAGAGTATAAGATGTATCTTAGTTTTTGGGGAGGAAAATAGGAGGGGAAATCTTACTATCAAGTATTTATCCTTAGTCTGGTCAGCTTCAGCACATTATTTTATCCTCTGGTTAGGGCTTAAAAACAACTTATTCGGAGAGAGCAGCAATGAAAGAAAGCCTGCAAAAACTTAGACTGGAAAAAAACTTCAGAGAGAGTAGCAATGAAAAAGCTTGCAAACTATTAAGAGACGGTAAGATTGTTTGTGTCTTGTTAGGACTGCAGAAAACATTCTTCACAGCAAGCAGCAATTTTAAAAGGCTCCCAGACATAGGGCTGGAAAAAAACCTTCTTTGGAAAGATTAGCAATGAAAAAAATCCCTTGCAAGCAGGTAAGAACCGGGAAGATCGTTAGCGCCACATTAGGGCTGAAAAAATAAAGCTTCGAAAAAGCTACAGAGTAAAAGACACATCCAAATTTTCAGCCTCTTTTTTTTTGGGGGGGGGGGGGGAGGGGGAGGAGGTGCAACTTATACTCCAAAAATACAGTAATAGGTAGGTACCACTCAATGGCTCTTGAAACAGAGATTAGCAGTGCCCCTAAAAGTCGGTAATGACTAGCGGAGTAAAATCCACAGAGATTCCTTTACCTTTAATCACAATTAAGGGGGAGAAATCCATAAACTGAAAAGGCTGCAACTTTTTCATTTGTTTTTTTGAAATCTCATGCATTACATTTCATTTCATCTTCATCTGTGTTTTTAATAGGAAAGTGAACACAAGAACAAGGGGACACAATCAGAGGCTAGTTGGGGGGAAGCTCAAAAGCAACATGAGAAAATATTATTTCACTGAAAGAGTAGTAGATCCTTGGAACAAACTTCCAACAGACGTGGTTGGTAAATCCACAGTAACCGAATTTAAACATGCCTGAGATAAATATAGATCCATCCTAAGATAAAATATAGGAAATAGTATAAGGGCAGACTAGATGGACCATGAGGTCTTTTTCTGCCGTCAATCTTCTATGTTTCTATCTAACACCTTTTCTTATTTTGGGTAGATGTGACAGGATTTATGTTCCCAGAAATCTGAGGAACTCCGGGATGAATTAAAGTTTTCTCACTGGAAGGCATCAGCACAACAATTCTGCCAAATTGTCAGCATAGCTTGCAAAAAGCAAAAAGGGGGAGCAGAGGATAGGATGCAACATAATGGGAAGAGAGAAAGAGAGATTTGATCACTTAATGGCAGTCAGGAAGCAATAAAATAATTGAGAAGCTATTGGGAGTAGAGCCAGAATTTTTCTGAAGTACAGACAAATAGCCTTTATTGAGTTTGTCCCTAACAGCAGAGCCAAGCAGATAACTGTAGACTAATAAAATGAGACTATTTTATGCAATTTAATTTGAAACACAAACAACAGCAAAACACCCAAGTATATAGTGACCTTCTACATCAGCCAACATTATTTGAGCAAATCAAAAGACAGTGTCATAGATTTTTAATAGTATTATTATTATTATTATTATTATTATTATTATTATTATTATTATTATTTATTAGATTTGCATGCCACCCCTCTCCGCAGACTCGGGGCGGCTCACAGCAGTAATTAAACAATATACAATAACAAATCTAATATTAAATGTCTAAAATAACAACTCTAATATTAAAAGTCTAAAAACCCATTATTTAAAAAGCATACACACAAACATACCATACATAAAACTACATAGGCAAGGGGAGATATCTCGGTTCCCCCATGCCTGACGGCAGAGGTGGGTTTTAAGGAGCTTACAAAAGGCAAGAAGGTGAGGCCACATGATAAAGACTGGACCATTATGTCATTCAAATAAGATTTCTCCAAAGAGCTCCATTGTTATGGCAATGCTATATTAACAGAACAATTGCAAGTCCAAAATAATTGAGCGAGAAAAATGGAATGTTTAATTATGGGAAAAGCCTGGGACACCATATATATTATTCTATAAAACGCACTACTTGATTATTAAACCAGCTTTTTAGAGAAAAGCAAAGTTTTTAAAAACTGCAATAAGTACTTACTTATTATATTTTCTTAGCTTCCAAATATATGTTCAAGCTTCTCTTGGCATTCAATCAAATCTGTCTGTCTACCTACCTACCTACCTACCTACCTACCTATCATCTATCTATCATTAAGCAAATTTATATATCTACCCAATTCAAGTAGCTGACTCAGGATGGCTTACAAAATTTAAAAACCCATCATATAATAAAACCCCATAATGATTCCCTCCCATGGCAGCAACTAGAGAGTCATCTCTGTAGAAGAAACCAGTCTGTCCTTTCTGAGACATCTATTCCCTTAAACCTGTATTGTATAATTATTTAACATTATCATCTTATTATTGAGTATGAAGCATCTGAATTAGCTCAAATTCACTTCCCCAAACCTGGTATTCTTCAGATATATGGGACTAAAATGCCACATAGTTATGAATCAATTGATCTAAACCAGGGGCCAGCAACCCATGGCTCTGGAGCTGCATGTGGCTCTTTCATCACTCTGCTGCAGCTCCCTGTCACCAGTCGGCTCCACAATTTTTAGGGCTTTTGATCAGGATAGGTAGAGGGAAAGGATGCTGCACTAGGAGGAGACTCTGTGGTAGGGGAACTAGACTTCTGATTGGCTGCAGAAGTGAACAGAGGGCTTCCAGTTAGGACCTTTGCTGCTCTTTGTGTGTTTAAGGTTGCCTACCCCTGATCTAGACAGAGAGTTATTTGGAAATCATTAAGCTGGAGGATGCTGAAACAATTCAGAACTACAGCCAAAACATTAAAATGGAAAAACAAAACAAATCCAGAAGCTGGTAAGTAGGCAACAGATGCCTCATTAGAAATGTGTGAGAGGCATAGCCTTTCTCTGAGTGCCCTTTCATCTCCTTAATCTTGTCAAAAAAAGAAAGTGCTATCATAAGGAGAAGTTTGGGAGAATATTTTTCTTATTCTCATGCAACATTCTTAAGAATTTCGTTTCAGAAAAACAGGAAAAGTTAAATGTTGCAAGAGAGCAAGTGTAATGTGCATCTGATTTCTTGTTAAAATTGTGGAACTTATGTGGCTAATTCTGCATATGGTTCTGATCTCTATCACTTAATGGTTTATCAGTATTTAGAAACTGTATAAGGTAACTGCCAGTGAACATCAGATAGCAATAGCATTTAGACATATACTGCTTCATAGGACTTTTACAGCCCTCTCTAAGCGTTTTAAAGAATCGGCATATTGCCCCCAACAATCTGGGTCCTCATTTTATCCATCTCGGAAGGATGGAAGGCTGAGTCAACCTTGAGCCAGTGGTGAGATTTGAACTGCTAAATTACAGCTAGTAGTTAGCTGAAGTAGCCTGCAGTGCTGCACTCTAACCACTGTGCCACCCTGGCTCAATATCTATAGAGAGATAGATGATAAATAGATGTTCAAAAAAGCGAACTACGAACTCATTGAAGCCCACCTCTCAACATTAAACTGGAAAACTCTATTCTCTGAATGCTACACTACTGATGACCTCTATAACACATTCCTACTCGAAATGAAAATTATTATCAGACTTCATGTACCTCTAACATGTACCATAAACAAAAAAAATAACCTCCCCATCTCAATAAGAAAATTACAAACAAGAAAAAAATCTCTCTGGAGGAAAAACAAAAAAGGACAAGTTTCCAACTTCAAAAGCCGATATAAAAGCATTTGCAATCAAATAAAAGCAGAATCCCTTAACTACTACAGCAAACAAGAGGAAAACCTCCTACGCACCAAATCTAATAGAGCTTTCTACAACTTTGTCAACAATAAACTCAAAGACTCTAGACCAATCCCACCTCTCAAAGGACCCAACAACAAAGAATACCATGATGATTCATCCAAAGCCAACCTCTTCAACTCTTTCTTTGGCTCTGTCTTTGTTAACAGCAATGGCTCATCCCCCAATTTCATCAGTCGCACCTCAAACTCCCTCAACGACTTAACCCAAGTAGACTTCACTAAAGACCAAGTTGAAAAAGCATTACGTGACCTTAAACCTTCTCTATCAGTCGGACCAGATGGTCTATGTGCATACTTCCTAAAAAAGCTCTCTTCTGCCATAGCTGAACCACTAAGCATAATTTTTGAAAAATCCTTCAGAACCAGCACACTTCCTAAGCTATGGTCGAAAGCAATGGTCATCCCCATCTTCAAAAAAGGAGACCCCTCTCTTGTAGATAACTACAACCAATTTCACTATGCTGCGTCCCATGCAAAGTCATGGAATCAATTATAAACAAATCAATTACTCTCCATTTAGAAACTAATAATTTGCTCTCTAACAAACAATTTGGTTTCAGAAAAAAACTATCCTGCAACCTGCAGCTCCTCCACTGCAAAAATATATGGACAACTCATCTAGATCAAGGGAAATCTACAGATGCAATTCATATTGACTTCTGCAAAGCCTTTGATTCAGTGGTCCACAACAAACTACTCCTAAAACTCAAATCCTATGGCATCTCAGGATCCCTCCACAGATGGATTATAGCATTCCTGTCAAACAGACAACAAGTGGTCAAAATAGGAAGCACCATATCCACCCCCGTCCCAGTTAAAAGCGGTGTTCCCCAAGGTAGTGTACTGGGACCAACGCTCTTCATTCTCTACATCAATGACCTTTGCGATTACATCACAAGCAACTGTGTCCTCTTCGCCAATGATGTAAAACTCTTCAACACCACCGATAACACAACTACTCTCCAAAAAGACCTTGACGCTGTTTCTGAGTGGTCTAACACATGGCAACTCCAAATCTCAACTAGCAAATGCTCTGTCCTACACATTGGGAAGAAGAATCTGAACACCAAATACGAACTGAATAATCAAATTATCACAGATAATCCCCACTCGGTTAAAGACCTTGGTATACTAATAACAAAAGATTTAAGTGCCAAAGCCCACTGCAACAATATAGCCAAGAAGGCTTCAAGAGTTGTAAACCTAATCCTACGTAGCTTCTGCTCTGGCAATCTCACACTACTTACTAGAGCTTACAAAACTTTTGCCAGACCCATCCTCGAATACAGCTCATCTGTTTGGAACCCATATCGTATCTCAGACATTAACACCCTTGAAAATGTTCAAAGATACTTCACCAGAAGAGCCCTTCACTCCTCCACTCGAAATAGAATACCCTATGAGACTAGACTTTCAATCCTGGGCCTAGAAAGTTTAGAACTAAGACGCCTTAAACAAGATCTAAGTATTGCCCACAAGATCATATGCTGCAACGTCCTGCCTGTCGGCGACTACTTCAGCTTCAACCACAACAACACAAGAGCACACAACAGATTTAAACTTAATATTAACCGCTCCAAACTTGACTGTAAAAAATATGACTTCAGTAACAGAGTTGTCGAAGCGTGGAACTCATTACCGGACTCCATAGTGTCATCCCCAAACCCCCAACACTTTACCCTTAGATTATCTACGGTTGACCTATCCAGATTCCTAAGAGGTCAGTAAGGGGTGAGTACAAGTGCACTAGAGTGCCTTCCGTCCCCTGTCCTATTACTCGCCTATATATCCTATATCTCTTCTTCTATTCTTTCATGATAAACTCTATTCCTATATATATATATATATATATGTATGTATATATATATATATATATATGTATGTATGTATATGTATATGCATATGTATGTGTATATGTATGTATATATATATGTATATATGTGTATATGTATGTGTATATATATATATATATATATATATATATATATATATTCTGTTACTATATTCTATATATTCTATATATTCTATTCCTATATATTCTATTCCTATATCTTCTTTTCTATTCTTTCTTAGATATATTTTACTATGAGTATCTCCTCTATAACCTTCATCATGTATTTTACTATGTGTATATTGATATATGCTCACTAAAACCCTCATTGTGTATTGGACAAAATAAATAAATAAATAATAAATAAATAAAATAAAAATATTTGCCACCCATCTCATTTCATGCAAGCCTTGTGTTCAAGTACTAAAAAGGACTTAAAAGTGTGAAAGGGAATTTTTCTAGTTTCTAAAAGAATATATCTATAAAGAAATCAGTTGAAGTGGCAATGAGGACTGCCGTTAATAGTCAATGTGGTCATATTTATGACTGCACACTATATAACCGCTTCGCTTGGTAGTGGAAATTCTGGCCCCAATTATTATTATGAACCGAGCGCTACCTATAGCTAGAATAAAAGGGGGCATGTTTCTTTTAGCTGCTGGGTTTGCCCACATTGCTATTATGTGAACTCTTATCATGTGAATTAATGGCTGGCAAAAAAAAAAGTGGTGGGAAGCCCCTAATGCTTTCTCTTTCCCAAGAATGCATTTCTTAGTCATCAATGAACTCATGATACAGCTGCTGCAACACTAAGCAATCCACCCATAAGAAAAGTCTCTTGTAGTTTTAGCAGTGGTGGGATTCAATTTTTTAAAAAAGTACAGATCCGTGGGTATGGTGTGGTTTGGTGGGCGTGGCAGGATATTACAAAATCCCCATTCCTTCCCCTCTCCAGAAGAAGGATACTGCAAAATCCCTGTTTCCTCCCCGCTCCTGGGGGGAAGGATTCTGCAAAATCTCCATTCTCTCTCCACCTCATTAACCTTCTTTCCAACGGAGTCCTTCGGGATTGGGTGGCATAGAAGTCGAATAAATAAATAAATGAATAATAACTCCATTTTCCAGTGCAGGGCAACAAAAGAAGACCCAGCTGATCAGCTGGGATTCAGGAGGCAGTAAATAGATAGGGGTGGGGCCAGCCAGAGGTGGTATTTGCTGGTTCTCTGAACTACCCAAAATTTACACTACCATTTCGCTAAAATTGGCTGAATACCACCTCTGGGTTTTGGGGTTACTAGCAGTGAATGACTAAGAAATGCCCTGATTAGACGAAAGCCTTTTCTATAGGCAAAATAGAACTGTAATCAACAGCCCATCGCGTTACCTTGCGTTTTTGGGGGTCATCATCAAACTGAAAACAGACATCTAAAGATGTTCACATTGTGATCACAGGGAACTACTAACTTATTTAGTAGTTTAGCAGGACGAGTGCCAGCATTTGTTTATTTATTTAAAATATATGGATGCCTGCCTGTTTTAAAACACCAACTCACAGCAGCAATAAAAATCCTGAAGTAGAAAAACCATAGAACAGTAAAACCCAGCCACAAACCACAAACCCAGCACCTCCTCACTCTAACCCTTAAAAGTGTGTGGAAGTAACCTTAAGATAAGAAAACCCACAGCCTAGGCAATGGTGTGATAAAAGGCAGCTCAGTCTGCAGGTGGGGGAAAAAGAAGCATTTTCACAAGAGACTGTTCCTAGTTTTCCAATTTCTAAAAAAGAGAGTAGGTGAGAACTACAAGATTCTGTTTAATGGATTATTAGAAATACTTTTGCTCCTGGTTGTACTTCTTTTCTGGATAACAACCCCGGTATTTGGGTATAAACCTATGTCTTGATGGCCATCTGAAAAGCTAAATGGGTTGGGTGGGGGAGGTTGCCAGATTAGCAATGGTAGGAGAGTGTTCCATAACATAGGAGCGTCCATGGAAAAGTAGGAAATGCCTAGAGCAGTGATGGCAAACCTATGGCATGTGTGCCATAGTTGGTACGCAGAGCCATATTTGCCGGCATGAGAGCTGTTGCTCTAGCTCGGCTCCAGTGTGCATGTGCATGCTGACCAGCTGATTTTTGGCTTGTGCGTAAGCTTCGGGAGGGCATTTTTGGCATCTGGAGGCCTGGGGAGGGCAAAAAATGGACCTGGCTGGGGAATTCTGTGAGTTGAAGTCCAGATATCTTCAAGTGGCCAAGGTTGTGAAACCCTGCTCTACATTACCGTGAGTCTTATTTAACACTACAGACATACTGTATATCCTAGTCTAAAGAAAAAGGGTGCCGTCTGCACTGCCCAGGCATCTGGGTGCTGTTGTTTCCCAACCTTGGCCGCTTGAAGATATTTGGACTTCAACTCCCAGGTTGGGAAACACTGATGTAGAGAGACAGAAAAAAGGCAATCTCAAGTAGAAAGGTGGAGATCTTCCAAGGATGAGAGAACACAAGCCCTTGTTGTGCCAGCATCTGCTGGGTCATTCGCAATTGGTTGTTTCTTTGGTGGGAGTTTTCGCCAAAGAGATTGATTCCTGTGCTCAGCAAGAGTCGCTGTATCAAAACACTACCTGATCATCCGTATAATAACTGCAGCATTAGCCTATGCACAAATGTGGAAAGATAATAACCTCCCAACAGATAATATGATTATAAACAAACTTATGGGTTGCGCTGAAATGTCCAGGCTCACTTTTGAACTACAAAATAAACAAGAGAAATACTTTTACACAATTTGAGAAAATCTTTATGAATGGCTTGAAACCAGAAGAAATAACTAATAAACAAGTAAATAATATATGGATATAATTGATAACAATAAAAATGTAAAAATTGATATATGGATTAGATAAAGCAATAAGGAGATATATAGTTTGCTTTTTGATTCACCAGGAATGCAAACAAAATGGAAATGATGTACTATGTAACCATTTTCCTTTCTTTTTCTATTTTCTTTTTCTTCTATTTTCTTTTCTCTCTTTTTCACTCTCTCTGTCCATCTTTCTTGTTTCTCTTTCTTCTTTTTTGCTAGGTTTTTCCTTTTCCTTCTTCTCCCTATCCTTTATTTTCTTTCTCTTAATTACATGTTTGTAATAGTCGTTTACTATTCTTTTTGAATTGTATTGTTTTTCTATTTGTGAATAAAAACTTATTTTAAAAAAAGAGTCGCTGTATAAAAAGCCATCTTGTTATTGTTGTGCTGATCCAGTTGCTATTCAATAAATCTTACCTACTTGCTTGTTCTTGGGGCGGATTCAATATTTATGGCTAGGACCGCGTCAAAAGGGGGGGTGATGCTACAGAGGTGTTTTTATATGTGTGACTCGGTCCTGAATGCCTAAAGGGCACTGTCTTCCCATTCATGGAGGCTAGCTCCACCCACTATGGAGAAATGCTAGAATTCTCTTGTGGCATTGCTATTTTCTGTGGCTTACATTAAACTCTTACAAAATGTTGAGCAACGGAACAGAAAAAAGGCCTCTTGAGCAAGAACAGCCAAGCATAAATTCCCCACCCCTGGACAGAATTTCCAAACTAAATTTTGCTTCTGAAGGCTGCCTAAATAAACATACAGCAAAGCCTGGGGGGAGGGAATGCTTCAAACGCCAGGAATGGAAGCCCCATCCTTGGCTCTCCTTCATTTGGAAAGAGTATGAAATGAGATGGAACAACATCAGCCGCGAACACTGTATCTATAGAATCTAGTATGTGAATGGTAAATGATCTTATTCAGTTCACGTCAGTCCAAAGCATGTTGTTATGGGTCGCTGACATTTTAAACACATCTCGTACCTGCAGGACAAATGTAACTGCACTCCTTCGCATACAGGATATCTAAAAATATTTTATATACCAAGTAAACAGCTTCACTTCCTTAAACTGAGTCATAGTAACAGAGTTTGGAGAATGTACCAAGTTTACAGAGAGAGATAATTAAGGCAAAGCGTATCTCTGCCTGGCAGACTTTGTCCGTCATGGGTTGGCTCTATACCTCTCTGCTCCCCACCTAGCTCCAGTATACCAGGAATCATATCATTAGCTAATTCTTTTTAACCCTGACGCTCTGTGGTGAAGACATTATCCCATTGTCAGGAACTTTTGCCTCATCCTGCCTTGAGCCTCTCCTACTCCTTCTAGATCAGGAGCAGGGATGGGCTTGGCGCCAGAACGGTGGGAACGCCATTCCGGTGGCAACAATAGAGGGTGTAGCGATTCTAGTAAAAATTACCAGGTTGTTTGCTTTTGCACATGCGTGGAAGCAAAGAAACGGGCAATTTTTGCTGCTGGAAGGACGTCGGTGTGTGAGATTTTGGCTGCTGCACATGCGCAGCAGCTGAATCTCATTGCGGCGGCTAGAGTGGCAGCTGGAGCCAGCAGCAAAAGCATCCTGCCAAAGCTCTGGCCGTATGGCCTGCTTTCTGCTCTCCTGCACCGCAGGCATCTCTCAGTGTGACAATGGCGCCCCGAGTGAGTTGTGGCCTTTGGGAAGAGTAGCACTGTGCTCCCGAAGACCACGAGTCACTCAGGGCACCATCGCCGCACTGACAGATGGCAAACATGCAGGCTGGGTAACTTACCTTATTTTCGCTTTCCGGCAGAAGCACGAAACCCCTGGAAATCGTGCATCCTCATGCAATATTCAGCTACTGCGCATGCGCAGAAGGTGAATTATGTGTCGTGCGCATGCGTGCTTCTGGAACCATTCTGGTGGTGCTGGGAATGGTGGCTAATCACTGGTCAGGAGTGTCAACCTCAAGGCCTACAGGCTGGATTCGGCCCATGGGGTGTTTAGATCTGGCCTGTGGGGCTGCCCTGGAAACAGCAAAGGACTGCCCTGCAGTGCCTCTGCCACTAAAAATGGAGCTTGGCCCTCCCAAGTTCCATTTTCACTGACACAAGGTTGCTGGAGGCCGTCGCAGCCAAAAACGGAAGCAACCCTCAATGAAATAGAGTTTGACACTCCTGCTCTAGGTCAGGAAATCCCAAACTTTATTTTATTTATTTATTTATTTGTATCTCACCTTTATTACTTTTTACAAAGAACTCAATGTAGCAAACATATCCAGCACTTCCTCTTCTTCTTTCCCACACTATAATAATCTTTTAAGGCTGGTTGGGGTGAGAAAGAGAGCCTGGCCCAAGATCACCTAGATCAGGGGTCTCTGACCTTGTCAACTTTAAGACTTGTGGACTTCAACTTCCAGAGTTCTGGAAGTTGAAGTCCGCAAGTCTTAAAATTGCCAAGGTTGGAGACCCCTGACCTAGATGGCATTCATGGCAAAGGCCTAGAACTAGAACTCAGGGTCTCCCGCTTTCTGGCCTGATGCCTTAGCTAGTAGACCATGTTGCTTTTCTTTTACCATCACATTTGCCTTTAGTGTAATGTACATACCTCTCCTAGAAATTCCAATTCACAAAAATGAACAGTGAAAACAATACAATGCAATTTTGGAAAAGGTGGAATATTGTTAATAATGTGCCACAAAAAGGCTTTTCACTCTTACTGCAGGTCCACAAGGGAGATGACATTGAGGTACTGTATGTCTCAGTTTGGGAAACTTTGTTCTAGAGCCACAGACTTTTCACTTTCGCATCTGACACCCGTTTCTAAATTGCTCAGAAGGAAAGCACCTTGAAAGTTTTAAAGCTGTCACTTCTTTGCAAATGCTCAGACTTTCAAGGCATCACATGCAAAAGCCATCTTTATCGGGTAGATGCACAGCATATAAATTTAATAAAATAAATAAGAGCAGGAAACCTTTGGGTACTTTTCTATAAACTATGAGTCCTTTCATAAGTTTCTTTGCACATTTCATGTACAAGATTCATAGTTGCCAATAAAAAAGCATTACAGAGATATTATTATTATTATTATTATTATTATTATTATTATTATTATTATTAATTAGACTTGTATGCTCACACAATACAATACAATGCAAAAACAATATGTGTACAAATCTAATAGTTAAAAACTATAAGCTAAAATCCCATTACATTAAAAAGCAGTCAATTAACTCAATCACATCCACACATAACATTTAATGGTCAGAGAGGAGTGTGTGTGTGGCATGATCTAATAATTCTCATATCACACTCTTATCACCTGTGAGTAGAGGATGGAAGTTTTCTTTCTCCTGCTTTGCTACTTAGGCTTTGCTATCCAGTCTACCTTCACCAGTAGCAAGTGTGCCTCACTGCTAAACATGGCAATTATTAAGCACAAGTCTAGAGTTGGAGCAGAGTTATTCAGATGTGGCTATGACTAGAGGCTATTCCTATCCATCTGGAAGGGAGAAAGAACTTTCCATGGGATTGGAAAAATCTCTGGAATTTCTGGTCATTTGCTGTCTATGCTGTAGATCTGCTTGGCTTCATACTGATAAATTTCCAGGACAGCAGATGCAAAATGAGTAAATAGCAAAAGCAATAGCACTTAGATATATTGCTTCTCCCTGCCTTACAGCCCTCTCTAAGCGGTTTACAGAGTCAATATACTGCCCTCAACAACCTGGGTCCTCATTTTACTGACCTTGGAAACATGGAAGGCTGAGTCAACCTTAAGCTTGGTGAGATTGGATCTCCTAAACTGCTGGCAGCCTGTGGTCAGCAGAAATAGCCTGCAATACTGCACTCTGACCACTGCGCCTCCGCGACTGTTATACATAACACATAATATCAAAATACAGTCTTATTTAAAGATCTCTATTTTTCTTCGCTTTTATTTAATTTTGCAGTAGGTTGATTCTGCTTTTCTCATTAGCTTAACTCCCACAAACATCCCTTTTGTTTAAATTGGTTCTAAGTTTATGTCTCATAGGAAAAATATTTATCCGATGGAGTTCTATTAAAGACTTCAGAAGCGAAGGGTAAAACAACATTTTTTTAAAAAGGCAAAAACAACAAAAATAAAGAACAGTATAAAACAAAAGGAAAGGGAAACTGAATGTGAGGATGCAGAAGTTTCCAAAGAAATGTTAAATATTGGCTGTGCATCTGAATTAGAGGTAAAATTGTAGTCTAAAATTTTATTCTTTCTCAGACACCAAGAAATAATAAAGATCAATTCATAACTAACTTCATTCAAACATACAAATTTGCAAAGCAACTATATAATCTGGATAAGATGAAAAGTTAAACCTAAAAGTCAAACCTATGAGAAGACCGTAATATATTGAGCTGCAAAGTAATGTAATACATGGTTTTACTATGTCAAGGCAGAAAGGAAACAGACATCAAGAAAAATTAACACAATTTTTATTCTGTTCCAAGAACCAAATGCCACATATATTTGATCAAAACGTGAGAAAATTTACTGGACAGGATACCTATCACTGGGGCGTTCATTTGCTTTCAAATAAAATGGAAAACATGTGTGTTTACTTTATTTATAGCAAGGCAGCAAATTCAATTACAGTAATTTGTTTAAAGTTATTAAATAGAAAACTTTATTTTGCATTTGATACATTACTCTAGGGCTGTGTCAGTCCTTTGAAGTAGTCCAGATAAGAAGCCCCTACCATGAATACTAAAATTACTTATTGTAAGATTGCAGTAGCAGTCTTGCAAGTCTGAAAATAGCTTTCCCCTCCCTCATTTTTACTCTACTCAAAACTAGAAGGGATTATTTCTGAGACTCTCCTTCCACTCCCAACCCTCTTTAGACTCAGATTTTGTTTATCAAATTTATCAGTTTTATGTAGGCTGCATTTCTTTGTCCTCTCTCACAAGGTCATTAATTAACCAAAAAAGATGACAAGGCTAGCAGGAAAAAAAGAAGAAGCATTAAGATGGAATGGTTTGTACTGTATTACTGCAGGATAGGAAAGACAGAGCCTGCAAGGAAAACGAAACTCAACATTTCTTAAAATTGAGTGTTTCAGCACTTGTTTTCAACTGAACAGAAATTTCACAATAGGGCAGAATATTTCAAAATAGCAATAGCACTTAGACTTATATACAGTGTTACATCCCTCTCTAAGCAGTTTACAGAGTCAGCATATTGCCTCCAACAATTTGACTTCTCATTTTATCCACCTCGGAAGGGTGGAAGGCTGAGTCAACCTTGGGCTGGTGGTGAGATTTGAACTGCCAAATTGTAGGCATCCGGTAGGCAGCAGAAATAGCCTGACACTCATGCTTGAAGGATGGTTGAAACAGAACATTTCAGACACAAAAACAGCTCAGTCTGATTGTGAAATAGTTCCAGTTCATACACTGAATTAGCTTGAATTCACTTGTCTACTGTTCTGGTTTTAATGTTCACATATCAATAAAACTATTATTATAGTACATATTATTATATTACTATTATAATTATTACTTATTCTCATTTTTTTAAAATATTGTAATTTTAAATATATTGCTGCCTTGGAATAACTCAGTTTTGACAAGTAATATACCAATGTATAAATAAGCATGATACTGGAATTTTCTTCCTAAAATAAAGCAAAGAAACGTTTCCTGCTTTATATCTATGGGGATCCTCAGCCATCCAGGTCGTGATTGTCCCAAAGATGCTTTTTCAAGAAGCAATCTGGACTCTCTGATTTTTTTTTCAAAGACGTTTTGCTTCTCATCCAAGAAGCTTCTTCAGTTGGATGAGAAGCAAAACATCTTCAAAAAACCCCCACCAGAAAGTCCAGTTGGCTCTTGAGTTGCACTGCTCTAGATTTCCCATAATTTCAAGATTGCAGATTGTTTGATATTTGGATCCTAACACGGTTACAAGGGAGATGCTTCTCTCTCCCTACCCCCCCCCCCTTCCTTCCTTCCTTCCTTCTCCTATCGCTGCATGTTTGTTTCTGCCTCACTTCCAGGAGCTATTATTTTCTTTTCACTGACAGTAACCAGGCTCTACAGCCTGGGGGCCCAGCCAGAGATGGATGGAACAGAGAGCGAACCCTCCCCCTTCCTTTTCTAACATGGAAAGAAATATACAGCTGCTTCACTTATCCTTCCCAAGGTGGAATGAAAGCTGCTGGAGAACAAACAGAGAAAAATAGGACGGAGAGGGAGCAATCTCTTCACATCTTTTCTAGGAAGCAAGCAACTCTAGTTCAGAGAAGGGAGATGAAATAATCCAGGCCAAACCTGGCTAAGAGTTTACACTCAAGAGGCCTATTTTCTGAGATCCTTTGTGATTGTCTGTTGCTTCCCACTCCTCAGGCAGTGCTGGTTGTAATCTAAACTTTGGTAAATGTGACTGCAACAGACTGCAACTGCAAAGATGGGATTGTCTCCTGCCTCCCATGTCCCAGCGACTGATTAGATCGCACAGAGTTGGCCTTCTCCTTGTCCCGTCGGCCAACTAATGCCGGTTGGTGGGACCGCGAGGAAGGGCCTTCTCTGTTGTGGCTCCAGTCCTCTGGAACCAACTCTCCCCCAGAGATTCGTACCATCCCCACCTTCCTGGCCTTTTGAAAGGCTTTGAAAACTCACTTATGGCGGCAGGCCTGGGGCCGTTGAGTGATGTTATACTGCTCCAGCCAGTAGTATGAATGACAGGTGATTTTATGTTTGTTTTTTATTAGGTTTTAAATTTTGTATTTGTTTTATAATATGTATTTTGGGATATTTCTAATTTTTATAGTTATTTTATTGCTGTACGCCACCCTGAGTCCGTCAAGAGAGGGGCAGCTTATAAATTTGATAAATAAATAAATAAATAAATAAATAAATAAATAAATAAATAAATAAATAAATAGGCAATACTTTTTTGAGATTGGCTCCTTGCCATGTTCTGCTCCTCCCAAAACCTTGGGAGATGTTTACCAGGCTCTTTTTATCATATGTGGTGGACATGCACAGAAGTTAAGAAATTTTGGAAAGAGATTCAGCAATGCATACAGAAGATTTTGAAAAAGACTATTGAATTTAAACCAGAAATATTCTTATTAGGTATTTTACTAGAAAATTTTAATAAAGAAGAAATATATTTGATTATACATATTTTAACAGCAGCTAGAATAGCATATGCACAAAATTGGAAGCTGAATAAAATTCCAGACAAAAGAGAAATATTATGTAAGATTTTAGACTGTGCCGAAATGAATAGGCTTACTTTAAAACTTAAAGATAAAGAGGAGTGTGATTACTATAAGATTTGGGGAAAGTTTTATGAATGGTTGGAAATTAAAAATAATTGAGAAGTATTTTCTTTTACATACTTTTGAAGAAATACACGATGATTTAATTTTAATCTATTAAAGACCCAGATGATGAAATAAGGACTGGTGGCAGCATTGGATAAGGAGTCAACACAGAGATGAAAGGATTTAATTAGATATAGAGTTAAGATGTTAAGATGTTTATGTTTTATTATCGAAAAAGGGAATAAAAGGGACTGGATTTTATAATATTGTTATTTGTAGATGAAATATATCTCATGTGTGGTTAATTTTAATTACCTTAGCAAAGAAGAGGATAAAAAGTACATATTGAAAGTATTATTAGCGGGGTTTTTTCTCTCTGAATGTTTAACATATCTAAGAAATATTATTAATTATTATTTTAAGCATTGATTCTGTGTTTTTTTATTGCTTATGTTGTTTTATTGTATTGTGAAAGAAAAATGAAGAAAAATTTTACACCCGGAAAAAGGACAGGGGGGGGGGGTGTATAAATTTGATAAATAAATAAATAAACAAATTTTTTTGGATGATTGGCTCCTTGCCATGTTCTGCTCCTCCCAAAACCTTGGGAGATGTTTCTACATGTTCTACCATCAAGGTTTTTTAAAGACTGTCCAGGACATGCCACAGCTGTTCTGGAATAGAAAGTCCCTTTAGTTATTTTGGCACAGGAGCCTCTCACATAGGCATCAAAAGTACAACAAAATACTAAATCGCCTTCCAGCCTTTGATGAAATAACAAAGTGGCTTCTAAGGAAACTGCTTCGTTATTTTTCTGGCTCTAAGCACTTTCTGGGTGCAAATTGTAAGAGTTATCTAACTAAAAGACTCTATTAGAACTTTTGGATGGATTCAGCAGAGTGAATACAATCCTGGAAACCTCAATTTTTATTTTAAGATGTTGTTTGAGTGGGTGGCTGGGGGATCATGTTAGTTGGCAGTGTCTATAAAATAAGCAAAGGAAGATGAGTGATAAGGACTGTGGCATGTGGAAAAGAACTTCAGCATAATTATCACATACATTTTACATGGCTGCTGTTTGTGCCATTTCATTTATATTTTGGACACATACTGTATTTCCTCATTTCTCATCTCCCAAAGAAATCAACACCATATGTTATATGTATTGGAAACTTTCCCCTTACAAATTATACATAGAAACTGTTACAGCAACTGCATAAAGCACACCGTTGTAAAAAAAAAAATCTATATATTTTTCTAAAATGAGTTCTAGTCACTAGGATGTTAATTGGATAATGCAGCTTTACTTTCCAATCTCAGAGAGATATGATGTAAAAAATAGGGGGCAGAAGTGACTATTGAAGTAACTAATGTACTCAAGGGGCAGCCTTCTTTTTCCTCCAGGAAGCAGGAAGATTACAATGAGAAGAAGAATTTGGAGCAAGCCAGGTGTAGCAAAAATACCAGTTGTATATCATGAAAGATCTGGGAAAATGGCTTTGGAGCAGGTGTAGAAAAGGCATTGTTATTAAAAGGAAATGACAAATACCTTAAAGAATCTAAGCAGAGCCTTCTAAAAATATTGCTTAAACCGCCGAATACAGTATAGACTGCTTCAAAGGGGGGGAGATATGGATATATTTTTCCAGATGCCTAGCTGTACCATTTAATAAGGTGCCTTTCGAGTCACTCTTGACTCCTGGCAACTGCTTAGACTAGTTCCTGCAATCTTCTTGGCAAGTGGTTTTCAGAAGTGCGTTGTGGTTGCAAGCAGTCGGTGGAGGATTAGCCATAACAACATTCCTTTCTTTTGGAGTCAAGGGCATTTGGCCTGCACCTGGATGGGAATGACTGGGGGTGTCTCCAGTTTGGGACAATGAAATGATTGTCCCACGTAATGAACTTGTGAGTGCAGGGGATGGCTCTTTTGACTTTCTTTGGCTGGGGAAAACCCGGGGATTTCACATTCGGGTTTTCCCAGTTGTGTCAATGTGACATCTCTAATAAAACTGAACTTGGAGGTACTTCAAGCCTCAGAATCATCTTTCGTTGGGGGTGTTTGTTACTTGGAACCCTGACAGTTGTGACTTTCAGCAGTTAGTGATTAAATGAATAATTGTAAGTTCTGTATTAGTTTTACTTACTCTTACTTTGAATCAGAAAAAAGAATGCTGGGTGTTTAACTGAGTGCTTGCTTCTCCCCAGCAAAATTGGCAGAGATATCTAAGTAAGCTACCCAGCATAATTTACAGCTTCAGAACGGTTTGATTTTTCTTACAAGACTTCCCTTTTCTCAAACTAAAGATAAAAAGTAAATGTTTCCCCTTTCTAGTTGTGTCTGACTCTAGGGCAGTGGTTCTCAACCTGGGGGTCAGGAGCCCTTTGGGGATCGAACAACCGTTACACAGGGGTCACCTAAGACCACGGGAAATGACAAATTTCCCATGGGGTTAGGAATTTAAGGTTATATTCTGTATTTTTACAATCCGACCAATCAGGCGTTTAAAGTGGGGGTGTCCCTCTGACCTTCCTGCCAATCAGCTTAAAGCTCTGTTGGGAGAACTGGCACTAGACCCATGGTTGGGGATCATCACAACATGAGGAACTGTATTAAGGGGTTGTGGCATTAGAAAAGTTGAGAACTACTCTAGGGGGTGGCACTCATCACTGCTTCTTAGCCAAGTGTTTTCTGAAGACATTTCCATGGTTATGTGGCCAAGATGACTACATACTGAGACGCATGGAACACTCACACAGCAAGGCATGGATTTTCAGAAATAGCTCTGCTCTATTCATTTACCATGCCTTCACCTCTGTGTCCTATTTTGGTTATGGTGAGTGACTTGCTCATGCATGTGTCTCATTTACCACTACCATCATATGCTATGTTCTGAGATTTAAATCTTCCTCTTCAAATAATATTAATATTAATATTAATATTAATATTAATATTAATATTAATATTAATATTAATATTAATATTAATATTAATATTAATATTAATATTAATATTAATATTAATATTAATATTATTAATATTAATATTAATATTAATATTAATAATATTAATATTAATAATATTAATATTAATAATAATAATAATAATAATAATAATAATAATAATAATTTATTGGATTTGTATGCCACCCCTCTCCGCAGACTCGGGGCGGCTAACAACAATAATAAACACAACATGTACAATCCAATAATAAAAAACAATTAAAAACCCCTATTATAAAACCAAACATACAACATACCATGCATAACTTGTAATGGCCTAGGGGGAAGAGCTATCTCAACTCCCCCATGCCTGGAGATATAAATGAGTCTGGAGTAGTTTACCAAAGACAGGGAGGGTGGGGGCAGTTCTAATCTCCGGGGGGAGTTGGTTCCAGAGGGCCGGGGCCGCCACAGAGAAGGCTCTTCCCCTGGGGCCCGCCAAACGATATTGTTTAGTTGACGGGACCCAGAGAAGGCCAACTCTGTGGGACCTTATCGGTCGCTGGGATTCGTGCGGTAGCAGGTGGTTCCTGAGGTAATCTGGTCCAATGCCATGTAGGGCTTTAAAGGTCATGACCAACACTTTGAATTGTGACCGGAAACTGATCGGCAGCCAATGCAGGCCACGAAGTGTTGAAGAAACATGGGCGAATCTTGGAAGCCCCACAATGGCTCTCGCGGCTGCGTTCTGCACGATCTGAAGTTTCCGAACACTTTTCAGAGGTAGCCCCATGTAGAGAGCATTGCAGTAATCGAACCTCGAGGTGATGAGGGCATGAGTGACTGTGAGCACTCATGCCCTCAAGTCCAGAGAAGTGCAGGCTGGCTATCTTAAATGTTAGCATCAACTCTTGCAATTCTCCTCCTAATGAAGGAGAATATTTGTAGCTCGGAATGAAAGGTCCTTCGTGATCTGAAGCTTGGTTGTTTTCTTGCAGATGTTTCATTATCCAAGGTAGGTCCTGATCCTGATTGACTGACTGCACTAATGCTATTACCTAGTTTGGGTAATGAAACATCTGCAAGAAAACCACCAAGCTCAGAGAGCACTAAGGGGCCCTGCAATACATCTTTTTTTTTTAGAAGATCCCATTCAACCTGGGCTCTTTTTTCCACTAATTTCTCTTGCCAAAAGTCCTTATTGTTTTATTAAAACCTGATTTGGTATACAAACTCCCCAACATCTACAGCAAAAAATGGCCAAGGAGGCCCAGAACCCTTTTGATAAATGAGAGGGGATTGTCCTTCAGTGTGGCAATTGGTGTTGCCAACCTCCATGTGACAAAGATTTTTTCCAAAGACAATATTTTGTCTTCCAAGGAAAATGCTACTTTTATTTTAAATCACCTTGGATAAATGTTTTCAGCCAGCTCAGCAGCGGGCTGACAATGAGACTGAGATTCTCTTGTGAAAAGAGGTCCTCAATCTCGGATAGGAGGGTCTTTTACAGCTGAGGAAAGGTATCTATGTAAATGAGCCCTTATATTTTCAAATGGGTAATCAATACCTCTTGGGATAAACTCCTTGTATCAATATATAGCTCTTTCTTGATCTCTCACTTCTATTGTCTTTTTTCTCTTGTTTTTTTTCTCTTGAACTCCCTGGCAAACTCCTATTAGAACAGGAAGTGGTTCATTTGGTCCCAGTTGCAATTTAGTTTCAAAATGCATAAATATCCCTGAGCTTTTCAGTTATGTTAGTTTTGGGGGTAAAACTTTATGTTCTAGAAGAGAACAGAACATTCTGGCAACAAAAAAAATTCTGCTTTGCACATAACTAGTTCTGACACTGAAATGTCAGTGAAACACTGAGACTCAGGAGGTAATTTTCTATTGTTATCCACTTTGTTTGGGGAAGAAAGCAACTTGGACCAATGGGTAATAAACAGCAATAAAAACAAAAAGTTAAACATTAAGAATGAGTCACTTGACAGTATAAGTAACTCAACTGTGGAACAGGCTGTCTTGAAATGTGGAATCTCTTTTCATAACTATTTTTGAGCTGCAGTGGGAGCATTGAATTGCAGAGAAGTGTGATGGCTAGCAATGAAGATGCTCACTTCCTTCTTGGAAGGTTAAGTGTTCTACCCTAGGTAGAGACAGATGCTTCTCTCTCAGGGCGCTACGAGAGAATGTCCACATAAGTTTCAGGAAGGGCATCCAGCCAATAAACACTAAGCTCTTTTTAGTTGTCCTGACCCTACCCAGAATTAAGGGGTCATTGGTTGTAAAAAGAAAAAGGTAGGATGAACACCTATTAGATTTGCAATAATGATGTCAATGATTTATGTGGATGATCTCTGAGAATCTATCCAGTTATGAATTGTTGGCTTGCTCTTGTATTTTATTTTGCTGTGGCTGACTTTCGGGGTGGGCGTGGGGGGGGGGATAGGGGACCGGAAAAAGATATCCTATTCTTTTACTCTTCTTATGCCAGCATGAAATGTGTTACTCCACATTGGAGATTACTGGAGATTCAGAGAACTCCAATTCTTCTTACCCTTTGACAAGGCATTGGGGTTCTGTTTTCCTAGTCATTTGGGCCAGGTGGTACTGATGGCGGTGAGTGAGGTCAATTGTTTATCTTTGAACATGGATACAGTGTTCCCTCGATTTTCACAGGGGATGCGTTCCGAGACCGCCCACGAAAGTCGAATTTCCGCGAAGTAGAGATGCGGAAGTAAATACACCATTTTTGGCTATGGACAGTATCACAAGGCATCCCTTAACACTTTAAACCCCTAAATTACCATTTCCCATTCCCTTAACAACCATTTACTCACCATTATTACTGGTATTCACCATTGAATAAGACACTTAGTAATTCTGATATTTATAAACATAATTATTTATTAACAATAATAATTATTATTATTATTTATTTGCAAAAATTATTAGTTTGGCGATGATGTATGATGTCATCGGGCGGGGAAAACCGTGGTATAGAAAAAAAACCGTGGAGTATTTTTTAATTAATATTTTTTGAAAAACCGTGGTATAGGCTATTCGCGAAGTTCGAACCCGTGAAAATTGAGAGAACACTGTATATATCTATGCGTATGTGTTGCATTAGATGATTAGATGTGTTGTATTAGATTAGATGATGATTAGATGTGTTGTATTAGATTAGATGATGATTAGATGCATTGTATTAGCTGGTTTGTGTTTTAATTTAGTAATGCAGCCACACAAGTTGTTATGGGTGTGCCAGGATATAATACCAATGTTCTGCGAGCTGCACTGATTGCCGGTTGGTCTCCAAATATAATTCAAGTTGTTGGTTATCATCTATAAACCCCTACATGGCTCAGGACCAGATTATCCCAGCGGCCGATAAGAGCCCACAGAGTCAGCCTTCTCGGGGTCCCGTCAACCAAACAATGTCAGCTGGCAGGCCCATGGGGAAGGGCCTTCTCTGTGGGGACTCCGACTCTATGGAACCAACTTCCTCCAGAGAGTCGTATTCCTCCCACCTTACCGGCCTTCTGTAAAGCCATGAAAGCCTGGCTCTTCCAGCAGGCCTGGAATTTTTGAGTGAATGGAATTCTACATTCCTAGGAATATGACTGAGGGTCTATATTTTGATAGGGTTTTAGCAATGTTTTTATACTATTTTTATGTATTATTTTTTATTCATTGGAAGGCACCCAGAGTCCCTTGGAAGTTGGGCGGCATATAAGAACCACTAGCAAGTAAGTAAGTAGGTAGGTAGGTAGGTAGGTAGGTAGGTAGATAGATAGATAAGATAGATAGATAAATAAATAAATAAATCCGCCCAGAATCACTTGTGTGAAATGGACAACTATAAAAATATCATAAACAATTAAATAGGTGTTAAACAAGGAAGTAGGGTATTTTCCCTCTCCCAAAACCCAGTGATAGTCAGTTGCAGAGGCTCCATAGATACAAAGTGGGATGGGGGAAAATAACCTCACACAATTTGGGGTTTGTTTCCTTCCCATTATGTTAGAAACCCTAGATTTTTTTAAAAAAAATATCTTACCAATGTAGAAAGTATTGGGGGCGGAACGGTCTTGTAGTGATGACTGCAAGATGAGCGAGGTTTGTGAATCATGACGAATCCATAATCCCACACCAAGAATGATCCCTCCTGCCAGCTGAAAAGAAATGGGTGGGGGGGGGGAGAGAAAGCAGATGAGTACTTCAGGGATTCCCTCAAATAAATGGAAAGAGTGTTCATACTATAAACATTTCATTGAAATATGACAAATAGTGTATACAGAAATCTACATTCTGAAGAAAAAAAATAACCAATTATCATATCCGTAAAAACAACTGACTTACAAAATTAAGATGGAAAGAAATCCCATATTTATACATAGTTTTATACTTAACTTATACTTTCTGGCTTGATAATTTTTATAAATAACTCAAATCAGTGAACATAACTAATACTCCTACCACCTCCTCTTTCCCCCACAACCACCACCCAGTGAATCAAATTCTGGAAAGTGTGTGACTTGTCCAAAGTCACCCAATCTCTTTTATCTTAAGGCAGGACTGCAGATAGTTACACCAGAGACTGAAAAAAGCGACTTATGACTGTTTTTCAAACTTACAACTATTGTTGATCACTTGATCAACATCTAGAAAGCTTAGAACTACGACACCTTAAACATGATCTAAGTATTGCCCACAAGATCATATGCTGCAACATCCTGCCTGTCAACAACTACTTCAGCTTCAACCGCAATAACACAAGAGCACGCAACAGGTTCAAACTTAATATCAACCGCTCCAAACTTGACTGTAAAAAATATGACTTTAGCAATCAAGTTGTTGAAGCGTGGAACTCATTACCAGACTCCGTGGTGTCAACCTCCAACCCCCAACATTTTTCCCTTAGACTTTCCACGGTTGACTTCTCCAGATTCCTTAGAGGTCAGTAAGGGGCGAGCATAAGTGCACTAGTGTGCCTTCTGTCCCCTGTCCAATTGTCTCTCCTATATTTTATATATCTTTTCTCCCATCCATATATCCTTCCTCTACTCTTCATTGATGTATTCTATTCTCATATCTCTTCTTCTTTCCCTTCCCTGATATTTACTACTACACGTTTTTATTCTCCTTAACTTTCAATTTATATTGGACAAAATAAATAAATAAATAAAAATAAAATAAAAATTTGGACCCTTGGCAATTGATTCATATTTATGACTGTTACAATGTCCCAAGATCAACTTTTGCAAGTGCAGTCAACGGGGAAGCCAGTTTCACTTAACAATTGTGCTGCTAATTTAACAACTGCATTGATTCATTTAATTGTGGCAAGAAAGATTGTAAACCGAGGCAAAATTCATTTAACTATCTTCTTTAACAACAGGAAATTGAAGTTCAAATATTGTGGTTTAAATCGAGGATTACCTGTACTCAACAACTGCCTGATTTCTAGCCTGGGGTCTTAACCACTGGACCAAACTGGTTCTAATATAATTATGAAGGAATCTTTTGACAGAAGTCTATCTTAATGACTTCTTGTTTTTGTATTAGGGAACATTAATCCAATTGTCAAGAGACATTTAAGTACCCTTCACCAATTTCAATTTACTTATAGGTGACAGAGAACAACCTCACCCATATGACCTCAGAAAGGCTAAGCATGCTTGGACCTGATCACTCCTTGAGAAGGAGACTACCAGGCAATTATAAGTTGAAAAGTCAGCCTGAAAGAGGGCAATGGCAAACTATTTCCATATTCCTCGCAATACGTGAATGATATTTATGCAGGCACAGGAATCAAGCTTGACGTAAATACATTACCTTTATGCTTGCTTTAAGCAACTAATACAGAGATTAAAGTGATATAGATCAGTAGGGTAGGTTGCTCCCGTGGTTCTTAGAACTGCTAGCGCCAGCAGCAGGAGGCTCCGCCCACCTACCCAGGACGCTTCTGCACATGTGCGCAAGCGCCCACATAAACTGATGGCAAAATTATTTACAATTCACCACTGGTATAGAAATTTGATAAAAAGAGGTTTCACAGGCTTTTTGGCACAATTTTTGAAATAATTTTGCAGGAATTGCCATGCCGTCCAGTTTTTGGTAAAGCCAATTCCATTAGCAATAAACTGCCCAACAGAAAAAAAACTTGCAGTGCAAACAGGGATTTGGCCTCACCCCTCATTTCTGACTAGCATTTACCCTCTCTTACAATCAATCAAGTATTATGCTGGATGGATGGGACTATGTTCCACATTTACTTTCCTTCCCTGTTCCTATATACATGTTTATATTGTTTTTAATGTATTGATTTCATTGTACACTTTTCTTTCGGAAGATTTTGCAAAGGAAACTGTCAAATTAAAAAAAAACCTCACAATCCTTCTTAATCAACATTCTGTGAATTACAAATCAACTGATTTCACCTGTTTATCGAAAGAGCCCCAACAGTTCTGAATTGCCAGTGCGTATGCCTACAAGTCACACAAAGCTCTAGTAATATTTTTAACAATTGAATTAGTGTTATTATATAGTTAATATTTAACTATTATTACTATAGGGCAGTGATGGTGAAACTTTTTCTTCTTGCCTACCAAAAATGGGAGTGTGCGCGTGCCACCACAATCTTCCCATGCGGGGCATTCCCACACTGCACATGTGCCCCCCCCGCCCCGGTTGCACTATTTTTTATCTTCTGGCTTCCCAAAAAACAGACTTCCAGAAAAACGGACTTTTGGTTTGCCTATTGGGTTGGTTTTTTTACTCTACAGGGAAGCCTCCTGAAGGTGAAAACAGCTTTCCACAAGGCCAAAAATCAGATGGCCAATGTGTGCATGTGCCCTGGGACTGACATAGGGCAATGCCTCACGTGCCCTCTGATATGGTTCTGTGTGTCACCTGCGGCACTAATGCCATAGATTCGCCATCACGGCTACAGGGTACCAGAATTGAAGAGAGATTCCTAATTTCTATTTCAGTGCCTAATTCCAAATTCCAGGTATTGAACAGGGACTGCTGATTTTCCTTGTCTCTGGAAATACTCTAATCCCTAAACTTAGACAAGGGCAAAGAAATCAACTAAATACAGTGATCCCTCTATTATCGCGAGGGTTCCGTTCCAAGACCCCTCACGATAATCGATTTTTCGCAATGTAGGGTTGCGGAAGTAAAAACACCATCTGCGCATGCGCGCCCTTTTTTTCTATGGCCGCGCATGCGTAGATGGTGGAGTTTGCGTTCCCCGCCGCCCACGCAAAGGGGAAACCCGATTCGGCTCCTCGCTGCTGCTGCGCTACCAAGCAGATCAGCTGCTGGGCGGCTGAAGGAACCTTCCCTGGGTCTTCCCGGCCGCCCACGCAAAGGGGAAACCCCGGCTCCTCGCTGATGCCCGCCGCTCGCCCGCCCGCCAGCAAGAGGGGGAAGACCCAGGGAAGGTTCCTTCGGCCGCCCAGCAGCTGATCTGCTCGGCGCAGCAGCAGCGAGCAGACGAAGATCGGGGTTTCCCAGCCGCCCACGCAAAGGGGAAACCCCGGCTCCTCGCTTATGCCCCCGCTCGCCCCGCCCGCCGCCCGCCGCCCGTCAGCAAGAGGGGGAGAGATAGAGAAAGAGAGAGAAGGAAAGAAAGAGATGAGAGAGGGAGGAAGAGAGTGTGAGAGAGGAAGAAGCAAGATAGAGAAAGAGAGAGAGAAAGATGAGAAAGGAAGGGAGTGACGTCATCGGTGGAAAAATCGCGATGTAGCGTTTCGCGAAGATCGAGATTGCGAAACTCGAGGGATCACTGTACATAGATTGAATGTCTGCTGAAATTCCACCAGGCATAATGCAGATTTTCAAGCTCAATTTTTTTTCAGTGTTAAAGCCGAATTATTATTTTTGAAGAAACGTAAAGAACAGACAAGGAATTGATTGATTGATTGATTGATTGATTGATTGATTGATTTAGTTAGTTAGTTCAATACACAATGAGGGTTTTAGTGGGTATATATATATATACACAAAGTAAAATACATGATGAAGATTATAGAGGAGATAACTCATAGTAAAATATATCTAAGAAAGAATAGAAAAGAAGATACAGTGGTACCTCGAGATACGAGTTTAATTCGTTCCGGACCTGGGCTCTTAAGTCGAGCAGCTCTTATCTCGAACGACTTTTCCCCATAGGAATTAATGTAAATAATTTTAATTGGTTCCAGCCCTCAAAAAACTCACAAAGTTAGTCTAAATTATGCAGAAAGACATGTTTTTAATGAAGAAATGTACATGTACATATAAATGAATAATGAAGTTTCTTTCACTTAACTTGTAAACTTTCTTAAACTTTTAAATTTACATATGTTCAACTTCTCTGCCACCCAATCCTGTAGGACAGAGGTCCCCAACCCTTTTTGCACCAGGGACCGGCTTTAAGCGATCAAGAGAGGAATGGGTGAATGAATGGACGGAGGGTGGGAAGGAAGGAAGGAAAGAGGGAAGGGACAGGAACAGAGGAAGGAAGCAAGGAAACTTATGAAAGGGGAGAGTAAGAGAGGAATGAGTGAAGGGAGGGAGGGAGGGAAGAAGGTGGGAAGGAGAAAGAAAAGAAGAAATAGAGAAAGGGAAGGTAAAAGAGAGAAAGAAAAAGAGCAAGAAAGAAAGAAAGAAAGAAAGAAAGAAACAAAGAAAGGGGGAAGGGACAGGAACAGAGGAAGGAAGCAAGGAAACTTATGAAAGGGGAGAGTAAGAGAGGAATGAGTGAAGGGAGGGAGGGAGGGAAGAAGGTGGGAAGGAGAAAGAAAAGAAGAAATAGAGGAAGGGAAGGTAAAAGAGAGAAAGAAAAAGAGCAAGAAAGAAAGCTGCAAGCACCGCCCCGAGCCCCCCAGGCCGGCTGCAACCTTTTAAAACACGCGCGCCGCTTCGCAGCTGTCTCCTGAAGCCGAACGCGGAAGTTAGCGTTTGGCTTCAGGAGACAGCTCCTTGGCGCTTGTATCTCGAATTTGGGCTTGTAAGTAGAACAAAAATATCTCTCCCCTCCCAGCTCTTATCTCGAGTTGCTCTTAAGTAGAGCAGCTCTTATGTCGGGGTTCCACTGTATAGCCCAAAGCTTGTTTGTATTGAATGCTATTTTTGCATAGCTTTTCAACTATATACGCTGCTCAAAAAAATAAAGGGGACACTCAAAGAACACATCCTAGATCTGAATGAATTAAATATTCTCATTGAATACTTTGTCCTGTACAAAGTTAAATGTGCTGACAACATGTGAAATTGATTGTCAATCAGTGTTGCTTCCTAAGTGGACAGTTTGATTTCACAGAAGTTTGATTTACTTGGAGTTATATTGTGTTGTTTAAGTTTTCCCTTTATTTTTTTAAGCAGGATAGATAGATAGATAGACAGACAGACAGACAGACAGACAGACAGAGGCTGTAACTCTATAATCTGTATATATATCAATGGTGCGTTGCTCCCGGTTGCTCCCTACAAACTGGTAGCGCTGGTAGCAGGAGGCTCTGCCCACCCACCTAGGATGCTTCTGCACATGCGCAGAAATGTCTCACGAAGGCCACACACACACACACAAATATGTAGATAAAATGCTTAAGGGTCAATCTGAAACACCCATTCAATGGAAACATTTTTATGGCAGGTTAAATCCTCTGGATTATTTTTGACTAAATTGCCCGATCTGCTTGCTGATGGTGTTGTTAATCAGATGTTCTGCTATATCAGTGGATTCTTATTTTAATATCCACTTGGGAAGCATATATGCATATTTTAAATTTTACAAGTACACTGAAACAAGATTTTCATCTTCTGCTTTAAAAGCTGTTTATATTTTAATCAAAATGACATGAGAAACCGATGCTGTGGTGAAATGTAAAATATAAAAATAACAGGAAAAGCTGTTTTATTGGAAAAGCTAAACTTAATAAAGAATTAATACTTTAAATCAGCTGGTTATAAATGGCTATTGCAAAGATTTTAAGAAATTAGGTTTTCAATTCCCTTTTATAAAATATGAAAGTCACATTTTTATATATTTCAACATGAAATGAAAAATTGGAAATTAACAAACCCAATGTGATGTTGAATTATATTTCTAAACATGGTGTTGTCATATCTTAAAGAACTTTGGCTCTATCAATCTTGTAATATGGCAAACGAAGATTATTTTAGACAACTGGGAAAAGGCTGTTCTCCAAATGTTAAGGAATAGATCCATGATATTGATTTGTTAATTTACTTTGGAAAAGTCTCTGTATTATAAATGTGAGAAAATGATACAACATGTTGTTTATGGTCTTGATGTAATGTTAAGCTTTACAACTGAATTAACTTATATGGCTATTTATAGTTATTACATGGCTATTTTCCCTGTTAATTACAGGTAATTTTGTTAAGTTTATTTTAATCACTATATTTAGTTTCTGGCTTTTTCTCCACAATATAATCATTATTTACTCTTTTTTGAATTGGCAACATAGACTTTTTTTGTATATTGGTATTTTAAATTGAGTTTTAAATGCTGTAGATACAGTTTGAAAAAACATATCTTGAAATACCCAGTCAGTTTACTAACAACATGGAACAGAAATAGATACAGGATGAAAAGTGCTTCAACAACAAAAAATAAAAAGACAAAAAGGTCCCATCTGGGTATTTTTGACCTATAAAGAGTCTTTTGTACAGAGATTGTCAAGTAATGAATATGTATGTGTGAATTCATCTTGCTAGCTTGGCAGTTGCAATAATTAGCCCCAGTTACAGGAACTGAATAAGACCATGGAAAGAACTGAAATGCAGAGAAAGCATAGGCAAACTGGATCACTGGGCAAGAATGCAAATTAAAATACTAACAGCTTCAGTGACAGATTTAAATAGGAAAGTATGGAAGGTGATTAAGCAGCAATGGCAGTTTATTACTTTTTATTACTAACATTTCTGTGATACTCTGACAGGCAATCTGTTCTGTCCGGCTCTCTGGTAGAATCCTCCCAAAAATTCACAGGTACAAATTTCAGACACACACACACACCTTTGAAAATTCAAAACAATGTTCTTTATAATGAAAATTCACTTAAACCAAGCCCTCTTTTGGTACAGCAAAGAGCACTTGTCTCCAAACAAATGGTAATTTGTACAAGTCCCTTATCAGTTCTGTGATACTTAGCTTGCAGCTGTGAGCCAATTCACAATCCTTCTCCTTTCACAAAGTGAAACACACTTTGCTCTGGTTTAGTTTCAAAGCAGGGAAAAATCAGCACACAAAAGGTCAAAGTCAGTAAAGCAGTCACGAAACACAATGATCAGATAATCCTCCACCATGGCCAAACCCACAGGCTGCTATTTATAGCAGCCTCACTAATTACCACAGCCCCACCCAACCATAGGTGGCCTTATTTTCTTTGATAATAATATCTCAGTTGTTGTTGCCTATGCATCGCTCTCCGCCTGGCTGTATCATTAACTCTTGTTCTGAATCCAAGGAGGAGCTAGATAATTGATCTCCTTCTGAGCTTCTCTGGCACACTCTCCTCCTCCCTGTCACTCATGTCTTCTTGGTCAGAGGAGCCTTCATCATCAGATTCCACAGGGGGGGAGGGCAAAACAGGCCTGCAGCATGTGGATGTCTCCCCCACATCCACGGTCCTTGGGGCAGGAGCAGAGCCAGAGCTAACCACAACAGCATACATAGAAAAAAACCCAGAAGATTAAAAACTACCCAGTAATAAATAATGTATATTGTAAGAGCAAGCACCAACAAGAATGAAACAAAATCTAAGATTTCCCAAAAACCTTTTTCTCAAAAATGTTTACTTCTTTACAGTAAGTTCACTGGGCACCAAGTTACTATCCTCAGATCACTGTACTGTACAGCTTTTCATAATCTGCAGAATTAATACTGTATGATAAGAAATGAATTGGTATTTTAAAAGACTGCGTATAATATTTCCAATTCTAACTGGCCAATTGACAGCATAAGGATATGCAAAGAGCGCTAAGCACTAGAACAGGAAAAAAATAAAAGTAACATTGTAAATATGCAAGAAAAAATGTCCAAACATCAAACAGAAACGTTAACCACTCCGTGTATTATTTCCATTTGTAATTTGGGAATTTTGGCCAAAGACAAAGTATATCAAAATAAACTTCTAAGCTTCCCCCACTGTTCAAGAAAAAGGAATATTTATCACATCATTACATTATACAACAACTGAAATCTTTTATGAGGTAGACTGAACAAATAAGGTTGCAAATATACAAGATTTAAAGGCATTATCACATTAGTAAAACTGGAAATGTTAGAATTTTAATGTCAAATCATACTATAAGATAAAAAATAAAGCTAAAACCCACAGGAGGATTAATCAAGTCAGCAAACTTCATTTGCAGGCCGCATGTGCTCAGCTGGCAAGTAGTATATCAATCAGCCCAAATGTTAAAATCTTATTTGGCTCCCTCTTGGAACTAAAGAAATTTATTTAGTTTCTTTAGTTCCAGGCACAGTAATCCCTGGTTTCTAGTGTACCACCATATAAAAGAAAAAAACCCTGCATTGTTATTCATAAACAGGAATAAGAAATTGAAACACTCTCACAAATTGTTTTTCCATTCAAAAAAAAAATGTTGACAAAAGGAAAACTCGTCAATGTCCAGTTTCCTAAGCAAACTGTTCTAAATGCCTTCAGAAGATTACAAGCCCTTCTCTGCAATTAGAATGGCTAAACCAAAGGGCTACATTCAGCATATGATTTAGATGCCTGAATTAATTGCTGAGTTAATTGCTGAGCCAAACAGATTTTACAGATGTCAAAGTTTTTTTTAAAAAAAATTCCCTGTTCAATCTCTGGTACTCTTTCAGACGGAGAAGTAACTGAAATTATTTTTTATATTATAAATATTCTTTGTGTTCAATTTTAGGAAATTACAGCTATTAAAAAGATGAAAGTCAAAGAGTCATGATATGCCCTCTGTCTTAGAGTGCTTTTTAAAAACTAATGTTAGTTTTTTAATGTCGATATTAATGAGTGTAACATTATTTGGCTTTTTCACCCAAAATTGAATAGAACACTAAAAAAATTATGTAGTAATACAATCTTCACTGTACCATTACTTAATGTTTTTGTGTATACTGGGGGGGGGAAAGGGAAGATAGAAAAAATTTGGCAATTAAAATACCAAAAAAATAAAGGGGGAAAAAGGTTTTCAAACTTGCTAATATAAATTCTTCACCCAAAGTCCTATACAGTAAATGAAATACTGCACATCTTTTTTTTTCTTATATGTGTTTCTTGTAAACAGATTACAGTGGTCCCTTGACTTTCGAGGGGGATATGTTCCAAGACCGGCCACGAAAATCAAATTTCCATGAAGTAGACGCTCCCTTCCTCCCTCCCCCTCCCTCCTCCATTCCTGGTTTTACTTACACGCAGGGGCAATGGGGCTGCAAGCTGGGGGCTTTGCTGCGCTCACTGGTGGCGTCTCCCATAGCCGTGGCGGAAGCACCGGTGCTCAGGGTCAGGGAAGGGGAAGCTCAAGACAAGAGGGGTCCAAGCCAGGACTCAAAACTGGGATTCTAGGCCGGTCAGCTGGGAGGTTGGACGCTACCACTAAGAGAGATGGCTTAGGTGGGTGGGGGGAAGAAGAGGCGACAGAAGGCGGCATTAAGCGACAGTGGCGGAAAAAGAGGCTCTGAGAATTAAAGGGGAGGGATTGGGAGGCTGGGGTGGAAGTGGAGCTTTTATTTAAAGAAGCAGGACAACTGGGGGGGAGGAGGAGAGTTAAAACGCACAGTACTGTACATCGGGTGGGAAAAATGTTCAAATGTTCAAAAAAATGCGGAGTATTTTTCCATTAATATTTTTTTTGAAAACCTATGGTATAGCCTTTCTGCGAAAGTCGGACCCGCAAAAGTCAAGGGACCACTGTATATCTTGTTTCAATTTTTTTTTTCCAAATAATTTAGTCTTTTTTCTTTTTGGAAGAGCATTTGCTCTCTCTATATTCCGTGTTAAAAATTTGTAATTCGCAAACATTACAACAATATTATATGCTGTTATCAGCTTTCAAAATTACTTTTTACCCCCACAGAGGTAGCAAAAGATGAAGTGCCTATAGAGAAGAGAACAAATTAGCTGGTGTATTTGTTTTCAATGATCGCCAAGATGGTTTTAGAAGTGAATTTTTGTGCGCTAAATCAAAAGCTTTGTCTTGAGAAAAAGAACAGTTTGTTGGATAGAAATGTCAAAAGGATTCAGTCTCCAGCAAATTGCATTGCATCTAGGCTCCAAGATGTGTTTTTAATCTTTAAGTGCTACAGCATGCCAAATTTCTATTGTGAAAAATAATTAGACTCTTACATCAGATTCCCAGATGAACCGAGCACTCCATTAGGTCTCTAAGTGAGGTGTTAGGAGACTGGATCAATTTCTTTTTTCCACTTCTTAATCTAAAAATGGCCCTCGTGTTATTTGTAATAGAGTATATAAACCAGGGGTGGGTTCCAATAACCTTGTCTACTGGTTTTCATTGTGAAGGAAGTGCACGTTTTGCGCATGCACCATGCAAAACACCTGGAAATGACCATCTGCGCATGCAGAGGGGCTTTTTTTGCAAGCAGCAACCAAAGGACCGGCTTGGGGGCGTGGACTGTCAGTCATGGTTGCCGGTTCAGCAAGCAGTGGTAAATTTCCGCTACCAGTTTTAAAGAACTGGTCCATAGCGGCATTAACTCACCACTGATATAAACTGTAAATTGAAACAGCTGCTGGGAATATAATTCATATCAATCTGGTTGTTATAATTAAGATTGAAATTCCACTCCTGTATAGGATTATGAAGGCCCTTCTTGATCTTTTACTTTTTAAATATAAATTTTATTAAGTGTACCATTTCACTGTTAAGTCATGCTGAGAGAAGGAAGTATATATGAGGTTGTAAAGACAACATGTATTTCCTCCAGCTGTCCTTTGATATAGAATCAGACTGGTAAATTGTTTTTCTTACTATATATAAAGGCCTTCCTATCCTTTTGAAATTCACTGAGATTAATATTGACTCACAAAAGGGAAATCCTTTAATTTTGTCTGGACTGATAAAGCACAAAAAAGCTTCGACAGGAAACAATTGTCCACACCATATATTTATTTGTTACATTTGTGACATCAAACCTTTCCTTCAAAAATAGGTACACATACTATTCTCAGGATTTAGATACAACCACCAATGTATATGCCCAATAGTATTTGACATATGTTTTGGGTGTGTGGGTTAGGTACAAGTTGGTATTGATTTGTGGCAGTTGCTTGAATCCCTGCAGTTTTGTAAGAATCATTTTCAGGATTGATTTGTCATTTGCCATAGTGATGAAAGTGACTGACCCAAAAGCCCAAACCTTTGTGCCTAAGACAGGCACAACTCACAGTCTCATCATTTCCAACATGGTGCCTTGACCATTGCATCAAACTGTCTGTCTACTATTTACAGCAAAAGACAATTTATTTCTGATGTTCAGTCATCAACTGAATATTTTTTTCTTTTCCCCAAATTTCTTTTCTCATACTTTGATAGGAACATTTCCTGTCCTCCAAGCATTTTCGTTCTCCAGAATTTCTCAATACATAAAGATGCAAACAAATTTATCAGATCCCCTTAGTATCCCAGGACACATTTATTCTATTACTGGAAGTTTAATATTATTCAATATATGTAAGTAATCCTGCTTAATGTCTCTATCATGACTCTAAAGTGTGCAATAGAGTTGATATTCCTGGAACATCTGTAATATGGCAAATGATTTAGCTTTACTAGATAAGTGGTCAAAGCAATGGAAACTGCAGTTTAATGTTTCCAAATGTAAAATAATGGACTTGGGGAAAAGGAATTCTAAATCTGAATATTGTATTGGCAGTTCTGTATTAGCAAAAACTTCAGAAGAGAAGGATTTAGGGGTAGTGATTTCTGACAGTCTCAAAATAGGCGAACAGTGTGGTCAGGAGGTAGGGAAAGCAAGTAGAATGCTTGATTGCATAGCTAGAGGTCTAACAAGCAGGAAGAGGGAGATTGTGATCCTGCTGTATAAAGAGCTAGTGAGACCACATTTGGAATACTGTGTTCAGTTCTGGAGACCTCACCTACAAAAAAAACATTGATAAAATTGAACGGGTCCAAAAAACGGCTACAAAAATGGTGGAAGGTCTTAAGCATAAAACTTATCAAGAAAGACTTATTGAACTCAATCTGTATAGTTTGGAGGACATAAGGAAAAGGGGAGACATGATCAAAACATTTACATATGTTAAAGGGTTAAATAAGGTTCGGGAGGGAAGTGTTTTTAATAGGAAAATGAACACAAGAACAAGGGGGAACAATCTGAGGATAGTTGGGGGAAAGATTAGAAGCAACATGAGAAAATATTACTTTACTGAAAGAGTAGTAGATGCTTGGAACAAACTTCCAGCAGGCGTGGTTGGTAAATCCACAGTAACTGAATTTAAACATGCCTGGGATAAACATATATACATCCTAAGATAAAATACAGGAAATAGTATAAGGGCAGACTAGATGGACCATGAAAGTCTTTTTCTGCGGTCAATCTTCTATGTTTCTATCAATCTCCAGCTGTAATTATAGTCCTTCAATCCACTCTTCTTAATTGCTCATGGAACATCTACAGTTTTGTAGAGGGCAGAAAGAATGGCTTCGAAGGACTGAAGGAAGAACCACTACTAAGACAAAGGTCAGATATAAGGGGGATAAGCTCAGGCCAATTAAGTAACTCGAGTAGAAGTCTCAGAAAGTCCTCTCCCTAGTATTGGACTGCCTCTCCTTTTCCAATGCGCATCAATTTTAAGGGTTTTTTTTTTTTGCAGTTACCTATTTCCTCTACTTGTTCTATTTTATTTCCTCCTTATTTGAATAATTTCTGATCTCCCTCCATCTTTTCTATTTCTATTAGTTCCTTCTGCCATGGAATTCAATTACTATTGTCTGTTTGTTTGTAAAATCTGTTCATTAAAATTGAAGTCTATTACAATAATAAGTTGAATTCCATGACACAGCTAAACTGGAGTTACTTCTCCATTTCCAATATGTATCCTTTTTGGTTTTGGTTAGGTTTTTTTTCCCTTGAAGTTACATTTGCTTCTTCTACTGTGTTCGACTTCATTTCCTCTCTCATTAGAATAGTTTCCAATTTTTTTCCTAAATCTTTTGTTTAGGATAAAATCAAAAATAGTTCATCCCCTTGAATCGTCATCTAGGATTCTTTAGCCAGGGAAGTCAGGAATTTCCTGGAGAAGATATGCTTGATAGAATTTGTCAGGATGCCAGGATAATTAATCTGCCATTTTTGCAAATCTTCAGTAGGGCAAGAAATAGCAATGTGCTTGGCTGGAAGTGAACACAGACAATAGTATTGTTTCCTTTTAATCGCCTAATTTTGTTCCAGATGTTTGCAATAGGGCCACCAAATTCATTCCCATGGATTTTTATATCATCTGTTATAAATCTTCATTTATTTTTATATGAGCATATTATAGCAACCAGTGTATGCTAATAATTCTACTTATGCTTATTAATGCACAGTTCCCCACCCCCCACAGAACAAAATTTTTGAATCAAGGCACTTCAAATTCATTAACTTAAAGAATGTGTACAAAATCCCATAACTCCATGCAATTGATATTTTAAGGATCTTCATATCAGTTGTACCAGCCACAGTCATGCGGTCACAATTTCCAATGCTCCCTGCCAGCCTCCCACAAGCAAAGTTAATAGGGAAACCAGGAGGAAGTTGGAAATTGCTCTTACTCCCACTGCATTTTTTGCTTGCACCTGTGGTCATTCTGTTTACCTGTTTTGGTAAGAAAATATCTCTCAATCATGGGTTATTCTAGTACAGTGATACTTGGTCTTACAAACCCCTCGTCATACAAAGTTTTTGAGATACAAACCCGGGGTTTAAGATTTTTTTGCCTCTTCTTCCAAACTATTTTTACCTTACAGACCCAAGCCGCCGCCACTAGGATGCCCCGCCTCCGGACTTCTGTTGCCAGCGAAGCGCCCATTTTTGCGCTGCTAGGATTCCCCTGAGGCTCCCCTCCATGGGAAACACCACCTCTGGACTTCCGTGTTTTTGCAATGCTGCAGGGGAATCCCAGCAGCGCAAAAACGGGTGCTTCGCTGGCAACGGAAGTCCGGAGATGGGGTTTCCCAGTGAGGGGAGCCTCAGCGAAATCGCAGCATCACAAAAACACATAAGTCCGGAGGAGACTTCCGTGTTTTTGCGATGCTGCAATTTCGCTGAGGCTCCCCTCGCTGGAAACCCAACCTCCAGACTTCTGTTGCCAGCGAAGCACCCATTTTTGCGCTGCTGGGAATCCCCTGCTGGGATTCCCCTGCAGCATCACAAAAATACAGAAGTCCGGAGGTGGGGTTTCCCATGGAGGGGAGCTTCGGCTGGCAAAAGGAGTGGTGTTTGGCCTTGCACGCATTAATCGCTTTTCCATTGATTCCTATGGGAAACATTGTTTCATCTTACAAACTTTTCACCTTACAAACCTCGTCCCAGAACCAATTAAGTTCGGAAGACGAGGTATCACTGTACTTTCTACATCTCTTACTTCTGACTAACTAGTTTTATTATTCCTCCCTGTGATCTCTTCCTTGTGGGGAACCCTTTCCTTCCTCCTATCAAGTCTTCGGAGAGGGGCGGCATACAAGTCCAACTAATAAATAAATAAATAAATAAATCCCTGTACATTTTAATAAGATATACTGTAAGCTGTAATCACTGGCTGACACAATTAACAGTTCAAAGGTGAAACTGTATTATTGCGACCAATTTCAAGAGTTTAAGCCCCCCCCCAAAGGAAAAGATTTTACAATAACAAACGGTTATAAAAAAGGCTTAGATAATGTGATCCCTCTTCAAATATTTTAAAAGATGTTTTATTTCACCAGTGATGACAAACTTTACTTTCAAAATAGAAAAGTACTGTATTGTATATAATCAAATATCTTATATGTACTAAGAGAGGGAGGGAAACTATGAATCTGTGGGATCTGTTTTTTAACTAGAACTCATTTGCCAAGCGAAGTCAGGTATAAAGTGTATAATAATTTAAACCATACATTCATTTCACACAAATATTCCTCCTGCTAACCTTCAAGCTTTCCGTTTCAACCGATTTATTTATTGTTGCATTCCTGTAACACAGCAGCTCTATAACTGGTGTTCCCTTGGTGACTCACAAACACTGTATATCACTAAAATGGAATAAGAAGCAATACTGAATTAATCTGGTGAAGTGCCATTTTATTGGTACAATGGAAGCTAGACATCCTGGTCAATTTTATTACAGATTAATACTTAAATATATATATATTTATAGACCATAATTTATCATCTTTGTATCCCTACTCCAGGGAGGCTATGGGGTTTTCTTTTTAAAAACTCACTAGGCATTTATCAGAGATAATAATCCTTTGAAAATGGCCTCGGGAAACAGAATCAAGAAATGACGTACAGATTTGGCCAATTTTGTGATGAAATCCTGCAGAGAGTTCAGACAGAAAAACGAAGGAAGGAAACCAAATTTGTAATGTTCAGATGGCATAGCCTCAGGGGGGCCATAAAAAAGGCTTTTACCTTGGAAGGAAAGTATTCCTGGATGCATACAAATTCCTGTATACATAAAATCACAGACACAGCCTCTGGGATATTTTCCTTTCTTCCTTTTCCTCCAGCCAGAGAGATACTGTTTCGAGGAAGAAATACTGACATTCTCAACTTTGTTTCTACCCAGCCCCTTGCCCCACATTCTTATGGAATAATATTGGACAGGAGCTGAGAAGAAATTTGACCGGGATATATTACACAAAGTACCCCAGCTAAAATATACAGTGGTACCTCTACTTAAGAACGCCTCTACTTAAGAACTTTTCTAGATAAGAACCGGGAGTTCAATATTTTTTTGCCTCTTCTTAAGAGCCATTTTCTACTTAAGAACCCGAGCCCAAAAAAATTTCCCAGGAAATTTGAGAGCAGTACAAAGGCCCAGCCAGTTTCCTGCCATTCCCCCTGGATTTCTCTCTCTGGTGCAGTGTATGGGAAGCAGCCTCGCACCAATTGTATGGGAGGCCCGTGCTCCTCCCCGCTGCCTCAGAGTACCTCTTTTTTTTAAAAAGCCTTAAAGTTTTGGATTTTTTTGATTCCCCTCACCTTCTTCCTTCAGCAGCGACTGTCTTCCTCCTCTTCTTCCTCCTCCTCCTCCCACTCAAATTCCAAGCTTTTATTTCTTTCCTAATGGATTTGCACGCATTATTTGCTTTTATATTGATTCCTACTTACAAACTTTTCTACTTAAAAACTTGGTCACGGAACAAAATAAGTTCTTAAGTAGAGGTACCACTATACTTGGATTAAATTGTGACAAAAGTTACTTCCCATCTGAAAAACCAAGCTATAAAAAGGTAGTTTAGGAGGCTATTGTAAACAAAGCTGGAAACTAACTCTTGGTTTTGAATGGTAACATCCTTGTCTCTGCGACAGATCCAAATCATTCAGAATCACAAAACTGTTTACTTATGTCAGTAATGTTAGAGTCTCTTATCTGGGATCCTTATTTGCCTTAGTACACTTGCCTTTGTATTTAGAATTTGAGATGAAGGAGAGTGGAATGGAACAGACGAACAGACAAACTCCATCCGCAACAATCTTTGTATAACTGTCTTTCCTTAAACAGCGCCATGACTCATTTGAACTCAGGAAACAATTTGGAAATAGTACGGCTACCACACCCTACTGTTTCTTCCCATCTCAATAGATGCTTTAGCAATCCACATAATTGAGAGCTAAATTGATTCAAAAATTGAGAAAGAAATATCAGGATTTGTGTACAAGGTTAAAAGTGTATCTGGTTTGTTTGTTTATATCATTTTATATAGCTGACCATCTTACCAATGCAATTCAAATGACTAACAAGAATACACACAAAAATACATGTGTAATTTTAGAAAACAAATACAATAAAAGACATGCTTCCTGCTTCCCACTAGCTAACACTCCAAACAGATGAATCCTAGAGCATGCTGGTCCTGCATGACCTAATGGGATGGATAGAAACAATGAGAGTAAAGCCGTGACCCTATGCCATATAGTGTTTTATTATAATAACCAGCACCTTTTAATCCTAAATCAATTATCGGCACTGACTTTAATCCTTTTAGTCTTGAAGAAATAAATAAGATGCTTTAAATTTTGGATCCATCTCCATCCTAATTGACCAATGCAGGGCAGAAAGAATATATGGTTGGTTCTGGATTAATGTACCCTTGACAAAGGGGCAATTTCTTCAGGAAGAAGGGAGGGGGCTTGCTGCACAAAAGCCCCAAAGGTCATGCAAACTTCAGAAGACTTGCAAAACAAACTCAATGAATCCCGCAAAAAAGAGGAAGAGAAAGTCGTGGTGACCTTTCTTGCCCTCTTGCCGCTCTGAGTCTTTCCCAGCCTTGAAGGTCCACACCCAACATCCACCATTGTTCAAACAAAAGCTCTGCCCCCACTGCAGCCGCGCAGGAAAATTCCCTGGTGCAGTGCAGTTCTGGGATGGCGGACCACCTTCTGCCACACAAATCCCAGTGACCAATTAGGTCCCACAGAGACGGCCTTCTCCGGGTCCCGTCGACAAAACAATGTCATCTGGCAGGACCCAGGGAAAGAGCCTTCTCTGGGGTGGCCCCAGCCCTCTGGAATCAACTCCCCCCGGGAGATTAGGACTGCCCCCACCCTCCTTGCCTTCCTTAAACTCCTGAAAACCCACCTTTGTCGCCAGGCATGGGGAAATTGATATACCCTTAGCTGTTTTGGTTTATGTATGGTTTGTTTGAGCAGTATGATTGTTTTTTATAAGGGTTTTTAAAATAGTTTTTAATATTGGATTTGCATACTATGTATTGCTTGTTGTGAGCTGCTTCGAATCCCCAGAGGGGGGCAGCATACAAATCTAATAAATAATAATAATAATAATAATAATTATTATTATTATTATTATTATTATTATTATTATTATTATCAGCAGTGGAGCACCCTGTCCCTCAGGACCTGAGCTGCAGCAGGTCCTCCTCCGCCTTGTCCCCTCCCCATCAGCCTTACCTTTTGCTGCTGCTATGGGGCCGAGTGTGAGAGCAGCAGCAGTCAGCCAGGCCCAAAAGGCGGGAAACAGCAAACGGGTGTCCTGAGGCTATTGCACATGTGCACCGCATCTCTTCCAGCGCAGACTCACGTCCTACCGCATGTGCAGTCCTGGGATATCTATTTGCAGGACCGGTTTGGGGGCAGGCCAGCCAGCCACTGCTGCCAGTATGGCGAACCACTAGAAGCCGTCACTACCAGTATGCCCAAACCGGTCTGAACAGGGAGCATTTCAGCCCCTGCCTGCCTGGACCCAACAATTTTAAATGGCTTTTGCTCTATTTTTCTTTGAAGAGGAGAGAAGGTGGCTGAGAAAGTGATGGCCTCGTATTTGAATTAAACAGTTCTCGTTCATAGTTCCCTCTAAGCTGAGCAGTGAGCAATCGCTCACTTAAAAATAATCATCAACTCAGAGTTTTCCAAACCTGCCCAGAAGCCGAGAGGGAAAGTGAGAGGGAAGGAGAGAGAGAGGAAGAGAGAGAAACAGATAGAAAAAGAGAGAGGAAGGAAAAGAGAAAGAAAAAGAATGGGTGTAAGGAAGAGAGAAAGAAAATCAAAATCTAGTTTGAAACTAGTTCAACTATTTAAGTGGCATTTTGATATTGATAGAGTTGCCCTATTATGAGCTCACTGTTATAGACACACAGTACAGTATTTTATTTTGAAATTCTCTGAGGCAAAACAGGGTGGGTTTTTTATTTGTTTGTTTGTTTGTTTGTTTATGTATTTATTTATGTATTTATTTATGTATTTATGTATTTATGTATGTATGTATGTATTTATTTATTTAATATTTCTGTGCCGCCCAGTCCCGAAGGGACTGCTGCTCAGACACTATACTTTTCTGCCCACCCCCCAAAAAAATTAGAGGGAACACTGTTCTCGTTTACTTATTTTTTAATTCAATTTTTATCGTAACTCATCTCGGCCAAGTTAATATGGGTGGCTTTTAATTTGAAAATGATAGAACAGTTGAAACAATTTTGAAAAAATATCCCCCCCTCCAAAAAACACCCCTCAGCAGTCAAGATTTACCTGTTTCTTATTTTTTTTAAAAAAAAATCATTAAAAAGCAAGGTGTGTGTGGTGTGTGTGTGTGTGTGTGTGTGTGTGTGTGTGAACCCAAAATCATTCATACAAGATAAAGTCTACTTTGCTGATGTACGCTGTACCGAAGCAGCATAAACCATTCAGACCAAAGTCATACAGTTCCTCAATTTTGGATAAAATTCAGAATCAGCAAGTTTTGTTTCTTAAATCTAATGTCTGTTAAACTAAGGTTTTTTTTAAATTAATGGTTTACTAGAGAAATCTAGTTTGGAATATGAGCAAGCCATAACTAAATATGTTGGAAGATTAATTAAAGTAGAGCCAGTTTGGTATAGTGATTAAGGCAGTGTTTCCCAACCTTGGCAACTTGAAGATATCTGGACTTCAACTCCCAGAATTCTCCAGCCAGCATTCGCTGGCTGGGGAATTCTGGGAGTTGAAGTCCAAATATCTTCAAGTTGCCAAGGTTGGGAAACACTGGATTAAGGCACCAGGCTAAAAAACAAGAGACTCTGAATTACAGTTCCATCTTGAGCCACAAACCTAGCAGACACTACAGCATTGTTTTTCAGCTCTAGGAAGGAGGCAGTGGTAAACCACTTCCAAAATCTTTACAAGAAAACTGCAATAGCGTACTGATTGGAAGGCACCAAAAATTAAAAGAAAAGTCCAGAGTAGAAAAAATAATTAATGGATTTTTTGTCATTGATTTTAAAAGGCTCAACAGATTGATCTGGATCTAGAGTAGGGTACCTTACCACAGATCTTAACTATGTCTGCCTGATGATGCAGGGGACTCATCAGGCAGACCTCTATATATTTATCACATGAAGGTGTTTTTTTAAAATTATGCTAATAGCTATCTTGTTTTTCAGCAACTTTTTGAAAAATTGATCTAAACAGCACAGATGGAACAAGATTTAAAATCTAAGACCTAACCTAAAATAAATACTCTGTGATTTTTCTAAGCAGCACCATAGCCACATGACTTTTCAGAAAGATTTGAACAATGTATATATGTAGAAGGATTCTACAGCACAAGGCCTCTGGTACCACAGCAATAAAACAAAAACAAAAGCTTTCCTAACAATAACACAAAAATATTAGTTATTGCAATAACAAGCAAAATCTGGCCACTGTTGCACCTGGATGTATGTCACATCTATAATTTCAATCTACACTGGACTGGCTTTGGACATGATAATAATAGCCTACAAATCCAATAACTAAAATTAAATTATAATTATAATTACAAATAATATAAATACAGTATTACTATATTCTTGTTACTAGAATGTAAGATATTATATCCAATGCTTTATATTTTCTACTGGAAAGTAAATACTGGATCACACAAGTTGACTAATCTATAATAATTATGTTATTTGCCCTCCAGATGTTCCTCAACATGCTGGGTTGAGAATTCTGTATCTTTTAGATCAGCAATTCTGGAGGACACTGGGTTGTCGAAGGAAATGTTAAGCTTAGCAGTTTATAACTACTATACTAAGATGCTAACATATTCTAATTAACGGTTTTCCCACAGGAAAGTGTTTCAGTATACAAGTATAATCTGGCCTTCAGAAAGGCAAATAAGGGAAAGATTTTTCAAACACAAAATAGGGCATGTTCACTCCACATTCTAGATGCAGAATAGGGATCTTGCAGAGGCTGATCTCATCTACCAGAAAATATATCAGTGATACAAAAAATATAGCATTGTGAAGGTCTGCTTGGTATCTCCAGATTCCTCCTCCACATTTCAATTTAGCAAGAGAAGACATTGCAGCTCATTATTTAACTAACTTTGGGGGAGGCGAAAGGAAGAGTTTTCCAATATACGAGCATTCATTGGAGAAGAAAAGACAATCATGGATAATATGGGTAGTCACAACTTAGCCAATGAAGAAACTGAAAGACAAGAAGGGCAGTTTGGATCCTTACAGCATTTCTGATAGATGACAACTCAGCTGTTTGAAGAACTGTAGCAAGGCAGTTCATTTAGTCGGATACAGTGGTACCTCTACTTAGGAACTTAATTGATTCCGTGACCAGGTTCTTAAGCAGAAAAGTTCTTAAGTAGAAGCAATTTTTCCCATAGGAATCAATGTAAAAGCAAATAATGCGTGCAAACCCATTACAAAAGAAATAAAAGCTTGGAATTTGGGTGGGAGGAGGAGGAAGAGGAGGAGGAGGACAGTTGCTGCCAAAGGAAGAAGATGAGGTGAGGGGAATAAAAAAAATTCTAAAATTTTAATGCTAAAAAAAAAAAAAGAGGGATTCTGAGGCAGCGCCCAGAGAATAGGAAAACGCTCCATTCGCTCTGGGTTGCCAAAGTCTCCTTAAGCGCCAATGAAAGGCTCCTCTGTCAGCCCAGAAAAGCCCAAGATGGCCAGGATTAAAGGGGGAATGGCAGAAAACTGGCTGGGCCTTCGTGCCGCTCTCAAATTTCCTGGGAAACCTTTCCTGGCTCGGGTTCTTCAATAGAAAATGGTTCTTAAGTAGAGGCAAAAAAATCTTGAACACCCGGTTCTTATCTAGAAAAGTTCTTAAGTAGAGGTACCACTGTACTTCTTTCTGGTAGTGTCAACCCACAGATTTTTGTACAGTCCTCTAAGGCAGCAAGTCCATTTTTTCTTCTGCATGACAAACCTTCATGTCACCCTTCATCCATCTCTTCTATAAGTTAACATACTCAAGTATTTTTCTTATTCCAATTTATTTTTGAATTTTGTTATAGACAACTGGACATGGTATTCCAATGGAAATCTTGATCAGGCAATAGGGTAATTACCTCCCATGACCTGGACTCATTAAATAAAACTCTTTTGGGGAATTATTATATATGGAATCTTCATCAATTAGTCAATGACTGTGAGTCTAATTGTAGATTGATCATAATAACAATATACAGAAAATAGTAGCATCATGAACATAAATCTCATTAAGCCTTATGGGGGAGTTTTCAACGAAATAAGTTATAGTGTGAATGTCAGAAACTCTGTTGAGTACACTATGAATATGTGGATACTGCTATTTACAGACTAAAGGAAGGGTATAAAGGGTAGGAGAGAAGTTACAGTTCCCGTTAACTGAGGTCTCTGATGAGAAGGGAATATTTATATACTAACAGACCAGTTGGCCACCTCCAATACTGGCAAAGAACAGCATGCAATACGATCCAAAAATGAATGTGAATTTTAATCCTTTCAAATGGGTGACTTGGAGTAAAAAAAAAAATTCCTTAATGCAAACCAGAAACCATCATTACAGCAGCAAAGCAAACCAGAAGAAGCAATATTGATAAAAGGCATTACGTGGAAATCATTCCATTGAAATAAGTTGACCTTCCACATTGAAACGTGCAAATGGACCTGGCAGTTTCCAAAAATTTCCCTTGGACATCCGTGAGAGAATTGTACAGGAAAAACTGTATCAAATACACAGAGGCAAGCTTGTCCCTTGGAAGAAAGCAATTCATTCACCAGAAATCCAGAAAGATATGTTGTTACTTTTGCTTATTAATTAAGGCATTATTTGTGTAAATAAAATCTAAACTAATATGTTTCATTTAAAATTATGATATGGTTATATATTTGTAATCAAACTCCAGGTGATTTGAAAATACAACTGCTTAATCTGGCACATTCCTATTTTAGAACATTTATACTGAAGTTTCTACAGCGAACCACTTTTGTCTTACTTCGCAAAAACTGCTTTCTGTCTATGAAGTCACCAAGGATCAAGATCAACTTCAAGACACTTATATTATCCCATCAAGTGGCCACACCTAACAAGATCAGACATGCTATCACTTTGATGACAGACACCATACATCTCGGGACTATAAATTAGTTGAAAGAGTATTCTGGAAGTAGACATTGGTAAATACCATGTCTGTATTACTGTCAAAAAACATTTATTTATTCATCATTTATATAGCCGCCCATCTCTCACAAAACTCTGAGACATATCCACATTGTCCCTATGAGTCAAACTTGAGTCAGCAAATATATTAATATTTTATTTTATTAAGCGGTCTTAAGATCAAGCTAATTTATTCATCTAACCCTATATTGTGTCTTTGATAGGCAAAACTTTTTAAAGGTCTTGGACAGAGGACTCTGAGATATTCTGCAAGTCAACATGATTCTCTGCTGAGCTACAGTCACTAAAGTAATTTTTTGTTTTATAACCGTATATGAAATAGAAACATAGAAACATAGAAGTCTGACGGCAGAAAAAGACCTCATGGTCCATCTAGTCTGCCCTTATACTATTTTCTGTATTTTATCTTAGGATGGATATATGTTTATCCCAGGCATGTTTAAATTCAGTTACTGTGGATTTATCTACCACGTCTGCTGGAAGTTTGTTCCAAGGATCTACTACTCTTTCAGTAAAATAATATTTTCTCATGTTGCTTTTGATCTTTCCCCCAACTAACTTCAGATTGTGTCCCCTTGTTCTTGTGTTCACTTTCCTATTAAAAACACTTCCCTCCTGAACCTTATTTAACCCTTTAATATATTTAAATGTTTCGATCATGTCCCCCCTTTTCCTTCTGTCCTCCAGACTATACAGATTGAGTTCATGAAGTCTTTCCTGATACGTTTTATGCTTAAGACCTTCCACCATTCTTGTAGCCCGTCTTTGGACCCGTTCAATTTTGTCAATATCTTTTTGTAGGTGAGGTCTCCAGAACTGAACACAGTATTCCAAATGTGGTCTCACCAGCATTCTATATAGCGGGATCATAATCTCCCTCTTCCTGCTTGTTATACCTCTAGCTATGCAGCCAAGCATCCTACTTGCTTTCCCTACCGCCTGACTGCACTGTTCACCCATTTTGAGACTGTCAGAAATCATTACCCCTAAATCCTTTTCTTTTGAAGTATTTGCTAACACAGAACTGCCAATACAATACTCAGACTGAGGATTCCTTTTCCCCAAGTGCATTATTTTACATTTGGAAAAATATACAGTGACAAAGTATATTATGGAGTATAATCTCACATTCAGGTTGTTATGAATTGCTATAAACTGAACTTGAAATGAACCTTGAAAACAAGCTGTGTTACAAGCTGTGTTAACTCAAATTGTCTGAAGAGAAGACCTGTATTATTCTTGGATAAGGTATCTAAGATAAGCAAATCCATGTATTATTCTTAAAAGAAAAAAACCCTACAATTGTCAGAGAAGAATGTTATGTTTGGAAATTAGCAAACATGAATCCCTCAAACACTGTCATAATATGCAGTGCCAGTACACTGTCAGCATAACCAAATATAATCAAACTAGATTTCAAACTGTAGTTTTGAGATGTATTTGGCTGTGATGGTTTTTTAAAATAGATTTGCAGTAGTATTTACAAAGCCAGTAATTCTAGAAACGAGGGAGAAAAAAAACATACACGTATATATGCCTTTTTGGAAAGTAAAGTAAAAACTAACCAAATATACTGTTTACAAAGAATAATTTTATTCATACAAAGAGTATAATAGTTACTGCAAGTTAAATTGTGTTCATACAAATGATTGTTTTTTAATCGAATGGTAATTATACATATTCACTTATAGCTTTTTCTGGAGTGGACATTCTCACTAGATGCTCCAACAATAGTCACCCATCATATGTACATCCCATCTACCTTGATACCGTGTCTCCATGACCTTCAAATCTTGGTGGAATCTCTCACCCTGTTCATCACTGACTGCACCAAGATTTTCTAGAAAGTTAGCAAGATGGCTATGTAAAAATGCAATTTGATGCTCATGTTGCCTAATTAACTATATTATATATATATTCCTTCAATATACCAGGGTAATCCAACAGGGGAAAAAAAATCATATAGCCCCTCCCTGGTACAAAGCTGAAGGGATCAGATCTGGTGGCCCAGAGGTTAATTGTCTGCCTTACAAGGCAGAAGCCCCAGGATCAAATCTCAGTAAGGGTATGGCTAGCTGATGAGGCCAGAACAAGGCCGAAATAGCGCTATCCTAGTCTCCCTTAATTTTAAAAAAATTCAGCAAAAACATATTTTTTTATATATATATATATATATATATATATATATATATATATATATATATATTTGTTTTCGTAGATTTTCACGGGTACAGGTATGATGGTCTTGGTATATTCGGGTTTCTTCCCGTGTAGGATTTGGAAATTTCTGGCGACGTTTCGATGAGGTCCCACTCATCATCTTCAGGCTGGTGTTTCTCTCCTTGATCTCAAGTGAGCACTGCGAGACCTGAGCTGCATTCCTTCTATAAATACTGGTGGCTGGGTGTGGTTTGATGGCTCAGCAATTGCCTGCTGTGTAGAAACTTCCTGGTGAGTCAGAGGGGTAACAATTGGGGTCGTTGATGTAGCTGAGGTATGCTGATTAGTTAATGGTTGTAGATTAGGCGTGATGTCCTGAGTAGTTGGGACTTGCAGGTTACTTGATTGCTTTACAATGTGTGTCCTGAGTCTGGTTTCTGTGGCTGGGATATGTTTGAGGGCTGGTTTCCAAATGTCTGGTAAGCGAGGGGTATCATCTCGCTTGTTCATATTTTGGGGATGTTTTTCTATCTCGATGGCTTCCATGATTATTCTTTTGCTGTAGTGTTCTGAACACTACAGCAAAAGAATAATCATGGAAGCCATCGAGATAGAAAAACATCCCCAAAATATGAACAAGCGAGATGATACCTCTCGCTTACCAGACATTTGGAAACCAGCCCTCAAACATATCCCAGCCACAGAAACCAGACTCAGGACACACATTGTAAAGCAATCAAGTAACCTGCAAGTCCCAACTACTCAGGACATCACGCCTAATCTACAACCATTAACTAATCAGCATACCTCAGCTACATCAACGACCCCAATTGTTACCCCTCTGACTCACCAGGAAGTTTCTACACAGCAGGCAATTGCTGAGCCATCAAACCACACCCAGCCACCAGTATTTATAGAAGGAATGCAGCTCAGGTCTCGCAGTGCTCACTTGAGATCAAGGAGAGAAACACCAGCCTGAAGATGATGAGTGGGACCTCATCGAAACGTCGCCAGAAATTTCCAAATCCTACACGGGAAGAAACCCGAATATACCAAGACCATCATATATATATATATATATATATATATATATATATATATATATATATATATATATATATATATATATATATATGTTTTAATGTGTTAAATGTTTTTTAGCTGGAATTTTTAAAATTAAGGGAGACTAGTATATATATATATCATCAAGAATAGTCCTAAAAATGCGAGTTCCAGGTATATGCGTGAGTAATGAGGCAGCAGCCATCTCGATCACCGGAACATAGAAACTTTAATAAAATCACTTAGCTTTCGTTAGCCTGCTGCTAACTTCGTCAGAGTGTTAAAATGCCGTGGGAGACAAATCCATTTATAAAGCATTGCTCAGTCTGCTCATTGCCCGCGTCACAGGGCCACACCCTTCCCTCCCCCTTGCGGTAACTCTGATTGTGGGCTTAGGGGGAGGGAAGGGTGTGGCCCTGTGACGCGGGCAATGAGCAGACTGAGCAATGCTTTATAAATGGATTTGTCTCCCACGGCATTTTAACACTCTGACGAAGTTAGCAGCAGGCTACCGAAAGCTAAGTGATTTTATTAAAGTTTCTATGTTCCGGTGATCGAGATGGCTGCTGCCTCATTACTCATATATATATGTATATATATGGTGTAGAGAAAAAAAACTTGATGTGGTGGAAAAAAAACTAACTGCAGTTTTGAAACCAGCATGCCTAATTAACTATAAAAAACCTCAAAAATCAAACTCAACAGAAATTGTGTTACACACTGTTTCCCAGTGTCATTTAGGCATAATATTTATCACAAAAAAATCATTCTTTCTGATAGCACTATGGAAACACTGTACAATTTGTGTTGTGATCAAAATAATTTTTTCAGGGGTGGGTTCCAGTTTCCTTGCTGTCAGTTCACTCAGGGACACATGAGCACATGTTCCAGTTTCCTTGCTGTCAGTTCACTCAGGGACACATGAGCACATGTTGCACATGGGCCTAGCACTTTAAAAAAGCTTCTGAGCATGCGCAAAAGCTAAAAAAAGATGGCGGTACCTACAGTGCCTCCTGGAAAACCAGCTCAGGGGTTTGGCAGGCCTGGATCGCTTACAGTTCTAGTGGCCAAGGTCGTCAAGTTACTATTGGTTCTACAGAACCAGTCCGCCCACCTCTGATGTGCTTTTATTTCTGTAGCTTTAAATATTTAAATGAAGATAGTGCTATGCTTTTCAATGGCAGGGGTAAGTATTCATGGGCCCTCCCTCAACATCAAAACACTAGAATTCGAGAGAAAGAGTAAAATATAAATGTATCTATAACCTCTATCAAGAAGACCTCAACCCACTTCTTCAGAATCCATGTTTTTTTTTCTATATTTCTTTTTCAGTTTATTACTATACTTTTCTTTAATTCAAATTTCGAACTGTTTTTAATTTTGTTGAAAACCATCAATAAACTATATTTTTCAAAATGTTATTTATTGTACTAGAATTCTTAGTGCCCACTAAATTTCTGGAAGGATCTAATTCTTTCCACTCCTCTGGGACAGCTAGCTGCAGTTAAGAGGCTGTGATCAAGAATCCATCCTCATAGCATTTGAGTCTCTATCCAATGTTACTTTAATCCCACACTAATAGTTTTCACTTCCAGAGCAGCTTTTTACCCAAGACTTTTGTCCTAGAAAAGATAACCTCTAAATCTTCCAAATTCCTTGGGTGCAAAACACAGCCATAGGAGTCAGCTAAATAAAGTAGATTAGAACTTGCAAAATTTAGTAACATATAATCCATCTAACTACACTGTTAGATAGTAATAGATCTTGTTTTAAAATTGACAACTACAAAGATCATGAAGGAGGATTCTAATCACAGCCCTTGCTCAGGAAACAGCCAACAGATAATCAGAATGTATATAATCTCAATGAAATGAAAATGGCAAAATGCATGCCTCAAATCTCTTTATTTTAGGTCTATATCATGTTTACAGCCACCACAAGAAACAGAAACGTGTGTGTGAAGTTTAGGAATGGAAGATTCAACAGAAATGCACTAACAGGTACTACAGTAGTACCTCTAGATACGAGCTGCTCCACATGCGAGTATTCCAAGTTACGAGCTGAGACGCGAGCAAAATTTCTGTTCGACACCCGAGCTCAAATTCGGGATACGAGCCAAGCGTCCACTAGGTTGTGCAAGAATTCCATTTTTTCCAGTTATCTTGGCGCGAAAAGCCAAATCTAAATGCATTCGTTCGAGATACGAATTGATCGACATACAAGGTCGGCTCTGGCACGAATTAAACTCGTATGTCGAGGTACCACTGTACTTGTAATCACTGAAGGGCTACCAAAATTTTGGGTGTGGCTTATGCAGGATGCCCTGCATTTTCTTTCAACATCTTTCAGTGCAAATTGGGTGCTCTGGGGTGGAGCTCCATTTTTGCTACCCCACTGCGTCCCGCCCCATCCGGGTAGCAGCCCACCCCTGCTTGTAATTATATAATCCAGTTTGCAGGGTTAAATGCATGCTCTTGACCTGGACAGCTGCCCCAGTTGGAATTATAGACAGAGATGCATGAGGAATATTTTAGTTATCTAACAGATAAAGTTCATTATTAATTGGACTTGTATGCCACCCCCCTCTGAGGACTCGGGGTGGCGTGGATTCCTTCTGAACTGAACTCTGATTAGGCAAGTTCTGCTGAGAAGGTTGCGTTTATGTTATTAGAGGGAGAAACTGAGCCTGAAGCTCTAATTTAGAGAGGTGGGGTGCCCCAGAGATTGATACTCCAGCCTCTTTTGTCTAGCATTTACATGCTGGATCAGATGTCAACAGCTAAACATCTTGACCTCAGATCAAATGATGCAATCTTGTCCAACACCCAAGGGCTGTAAAGGTCTGGATGAGAAGTGAGAGCCAAGCTCCTTTCTACAGGACAAAGAGACCATAGATTTTCCCCTCTCTTTTTTTTTTGTCCTATTCAGGACTGGGATGCAATCTAGAAATTTTTCTAGATTCATAGCTCTTGCTTAATATCTATAAAACTTGGGCTTAGATAATTATACTGTACATCTTTTTTTTTAAAATGTACAGCATCTTTTAAAGATGTACATCATCTATTCCTCAATATATTGGTTAAAAACTATTCCTTGCATAGCTTATTAAGGAAACCATTTCAAAATAAGTATGAATAATAGTAGAAAATCTTGGGGTGTTAGAATATGCACAACCTGATGTTCACAAATAATTGAGTATAGAGTTAATAGTGTTTAAAGAATCTCCTGTCACTGGAAAGGGAAAAAAAAATTCAGTTATCCTTCTTTCTTCTATTATCTGCTTAGAACATAACAAGAATTTAGCAAACAAATCTTGTATGTCCATGAACAAATCTTTCCATGAAAGAGAAATCTGCTGACTCACTAACCCTTGAACAGTTCTTTTAAAATTCAACCTGTTGCATTTTTTCATGTCTTCGGAGAGGGGCGGCATAGAAATCCAATAAATAAATAAATAATTGTTACTATTATTTACAAGATAATTGTAAGTACCGGTAATATTTGGTTGCTAGAGGATTTTTATCCTTAAAGTAGAAAGGAAGAAATAGAGAAAGGCAATGCAACCATATTAGGAGCAATATCCAAATTAATATTCCAAGATTCAAAGGAGATTAATATAATATAAAGCAATCCAACAAGATTAAGATCAACTTGGCCTAGAGGGAAAATGGCCAGAATGTTTTAAGTTATTAACAGTATTAGGTTTTCGCTCCAAGTTAACAATGCTAATCGGGAAACAGATTTACACTAAATAGGAAACCACAGCTGAGTAAATATTTACTGAACAGCAGCTGAATCCTGAGAGCAAACCATCAAGAAAGGCCACATCTCTGATTCTTCAATAAATACTTTGACCGCCACTAGAAATGCAACTTTATGTTTACCACTAAAGGATTGCATAATGGGGGATGTTTCCTGTAGCCTGATAGTCATATGTAACCCATAGTTATTTTTTTTTAAGTTGAAGGGTTCTGCCTACATTTCTTCAAACACTGTCTGAAGTACAAGTATACTGGCCTTTAGGAACCTAAGTCTGAGGTAACCCTCAGTAATATTTGAGATCAAAGGACAAATCCAGTTGCATCAATTAACTGCTATGGAAACAAACATAATATAGGCAATGTTGGAAGCATAGAAGCTTTTTTTAAAAAAGAATGTAGCCTGCCTTTAATTCTTTATATTATCATAAATACTATACTATGAAGTACCTTATGAATGACATGATAAAATCTCCAATGGAACATCCAACGCTTTTCCTTTTATAGTACCTCCAATGTTCATGAGGTTTAAGGAGACACTTCCAGAGTTCTCAAAAGCAAAGTAGGAGTGGCATAACAGTAGGAGATGAAACTTATTTTATTTTATTATTTATTTATTTGTTTGTTTGTTTGTTTGTTTGTTTATTTATTTATTTTATTTATTTTGTCCAATACACAATGAGGGTTTTAGTGGGTATAAATCTATATACACATAGTAAAATACATGATGAAGGTTATGGAGGAGATACTCATAGTAAAATATATCTAAGAAATAATAGAAAAGAAGGTATAGTAATGGAACATATCAATGAAAGAATAGAAGAAAGGTATAAATGTTCCTTCAACCATGATTAGGAGTACCGTATATCATGAGCTTATATATATGCTTCTCTCCCTTATCTTCATCAATTGACTCCTTCATTCAGGAGTCCTTATGTAAACCTATAAGCTGCTACCAGTGTTTCGCAACCTTGGCCGATTGAAGATGTGCGGACTTCAACTCCCAACGTTGCTGTCTGGGGAATTCTGGGAGTTGAAATCCACATATCTTCAAACGGCCAAGGTTGAGAAACACTGTGCTAAACAAATTGATTTACAAGCCATCTTTTTTTTTACCAACTCTCTCCAACTGTCTTGAGACTATCTCTAAGCAGTTTGGACTTCACAGCAAATTACTGTAAACACAATCCAGAAATAGAGGAAAAGAGCAGCAGCAGCATTATATGACAACAACAAAAATTGTGCTTTTCCCCAAAGCTAAGTAAAAGAGTGAGATAGGTGACTAGATAAGTGGGATAAACAAAATAAATAAAAGCAGTTTCTCTTAAGTTCATGTTCAGGTGTTGATGTTTATTTCAACTTTACTGATGGGAAGTGTTCCAACTCACCTGAAAATAATAATTAGTTGCAAGAATATAGGTAGGTAAAGCTCTGTAACATCTTATCTTTGTTCTCAGATCACCAGGAGCTGCCATGAGACAACTGACTTACTTTGCCCCCCAAAGTGTTCAAGTTTTAACTCTTGGTTTCTAGAGCTACAAGAACCACATGCATTTAAACAATGCTTCCTCTTTTGTTTATTTATACCAGAGCTTAGTACAAGATTAAAATGAAAAATAGGACAACTTTTTTGTATGATTGTACAATCAACATTCATAGTTTTTTTCTTTTTTCTATAGCCTCCAAACAAGTTTTCTCATTCACCTCACAAAGTAGCCAATTTGTTGTTGTTCAGTTTCATAAATCTTGTTGCTTTCAGTGCCCCTACACAGATATGTCAATGAACACTGAGAAAGCAATATGAGAGAGCAGGTTGGCCTTATGATTATTGGGTTTGAGGACATTTTTTAAGGGACTCTTCTGACTTCCTTGCACTTTCTTTGCCTGGAAGCCATAGAGCAGGGGTGTCAAACTCGTATTGTCAGGGTGGCATCATGTGACATATCAGAACTCCCCCCCCCACCTCACTAAACTGGGTATGGGTGTGGGCAGCATGTGACCCATCTGGCCCTTGGCAGCCCATGGAGTTTGATAGCCCTGCCATAGGATATCTGGGGACATATTCAAACAAGAATCATGATTAAGTTCTTAATCATAATTAACACTATTTGCAACAAAGGTTAACCTCTATGCTCTCAATATTACATTTGTCCACAGTGTATTCATTTTTCAGTTACTGATAAGGATAAAAATTCTTATTTTGTGATTCCTCCAACTGCACACCCAGTATAGTTCATAGGGACTGCTGCTTGTGACGAGAGTTCTTTTTAGGAAGAATAGAGATAAATGTTTATCTAGATGTAAATCCCAAATGTAAAAGCATCAAGGAACAGGCTTGACTGAAATGTTATTGGCAAACCCATTTGCAGCTGGAAATATAATTTCTTTCTTTCTGCTTCTCTTCAATTTGTAAGTACTTTTTGGCAAGTAGCTGTTTATAAGAATTTGCTAACTCATCGTGCCCAATACCAAACACAGACATTCTGCATTTATGGACTTTATTTATGCAGACTTTATGGAAATACTATAATGACACATGTGTGCTAATATTAATAGGATCATTTTCCATAATTGTTCTACTTTAGGGAAATGCAAAAAAACCTCACTGCATTGTCTTTTTCATGTGCTGCTTCTTTACATTTCAAGCTAATTTTAATCTTCTCCCCTCTCTTGCTTTTCGGAACAGATTTTTTTTCTTCCTATTCACAATTATTTTATGATAGGCTATAGTATGTTTTGTTCCTCATGGAATCACCTTGAACAACTCATAAAAATACTACAAGAAATGATCAGATCAGGCCAATGTCCTTGATTCTATTCTTGAAGGAGATATTTATTTTTCTTATTCTGGGGAAACATTTAGCATGAAATGCTCTAACCTTCACCAAAAATAATTCCCTTCCATTTGACTCTACACGATTCTGCTGTTGGGATCTTCAGCAAACACCATTCTTGTCTGAGAAGACAAAAATACATTCCAGAAGAAGGGAAACTAAATTTGAGGAGCCTTTTAATGACATCATTAAATTTGAAGAAATTAAATCATTTTTTTAAATGCGGGAAACATTATACCTTTTTGCAGCCAAAGTACCCATAAATATATCTTAATTAGGTCTTCTCTGAATGCAATGTTTCCTGACACCTGTGTGCAACCTTCATATATTCATCTTTTTAAAAGTGTTTGGAAGTAGACTAATGGAGGGCGAGAGAAATGGTAATAATAGCAAGGTAGTTATACCAGTGGTTCTCAACCTGGGGGTCGGGACCCTTTTGGGGGTTGAACCACTGTTTCACAGGGGTCGCCTAAGACCATGGAAAAAGACAAATTTCCTACGGTGTTAGGAACTAAAGCTTCTATTCTGGCACCTTGGAATATATTTTTACAATTCGACCAATCAGACATATATGTGGTGGTGTCCCTCAGCTTAAAGCTTTGTTGGGAGAATTGGTGCTAGACTTATGGTTGGGGATCACTACAACATGAGAAACTGTATTAAGGGGTTGTGGCATTAGAAAGTTTGAGAACCACTGAGTTATACTCTAGAAAATATTTTTGTTATTAAGCAATCAACCACAAGGAAATGTGGAACTGAATGGACTAAACAGTGAGAAAAGTTTAAGAAATCATTATAAGAAGTTGAAACTGCATGGTAACAGAAAAATGAGAACTGATCAGTTGCATAATAAATCTTACATAGTCTTCTTTTAAAGCAGGGGTCTCTAAACTTGGCAACTTTAGGGCTTAGCTGGCTGGAGAATTCTGGAAATTGAAGGCCACAAGTTGCCAAATTTGAAGACCTCTGTTTTAAAGTTTAAGCCTTTTCAGATTTTACCACTGTAAATGCTATGTCAACATACTGTCAAACACTACCTAAAGATAAGAAAGAGTTCTAGATGAAAGTGTGGAGAGATGCTGATGTTATTTTTTTCTCCCCTTCATTGTTTTGGGAGGGAGTATGGAATGATTTGAGATTACAGCAAATTTATTCAATTTGCTTTAGAATACTTTCAGGGACTCATTCCCTAATTTTAAAAATACTGCAAACCTCTCAAGCATATTTATTCATAATTCTCTCTCCATCTGTTCAATGTCAATTGTAGTAATAACAATAATTTCATTTGCAGCTATCCCTTTTTTCTGCCCTTTTCTGGTAACACTTTTCTGGTACCTGACCAGAATCTTTTTAAATTGGAACCCTTCATGATTCCAAGAATCCCAAATTCAAACTGAGAATTTTGATAGTCTCAGAAACAGAGCTCGAAAACATTGTCACAATTAGCCTCCACGAGTGAAGCTAAAAGGTAATTAATGAACTGCAGCTGGTACATGCATGAAGACTAATCTGAGAGTCTTTCTTCATTCTCTAGTCTTCAAATTTAAGATTCTAGGAACAGATTAAGTACCATATTTTTTCGGTGTATGAGAGGCACCTTTTCCTTCCCTAAAAGAGGCTGATCATTAGGGTGCGTCTTTTACTCTGAATGTAGCTTCCCCCCCCCCCAACTAGCTGCTAACGATCTTCCCAGCTCTTACCTTGCAGGCTCTTTCATTGTTTCTCTCTGCAAATAATGTTTTCCAAGCCCTAAGTCTTTGTAGGGTTTTTTTCATTACTCTAACTTGCTCTGAATAAGTTTCTTTCCAGCCCTAACCAGGTGCTAACGATGTTCCCAGCTCTTACCTTGCAAGCTCTTTCATTGTTTCTCTCTGCAAATAATGTTTTCCAAGCCCTAAGTCTTTGTAGGGTTTTTTTCATTACTCTAACTTGCTCTGAATAAGTTTCTTTCCAGCCCTAACCAGGTGCTAACAATGTTCCCAGCTCTTACCTTGCAAGCTCTTTCATTGTTTCTCTCTGCAAATAATGTTTTCCAAGCCCTAAGTCTTTGTAGGGTTTTTTCCATTACTCTAACTTGCTCTGAATAAGTTTCTTTCCAGCCCTAACCAGGTGCTAACAATGTTCCCAGCTCTTTCCTTGCAAGCTCTTTCATTGTTAACTCTCTGCAAAGAAGAATGTTTTCCAAGCCCTAAGTCTTTGCAGGGTATTTTCCATTGCTCTACTTGCTCTGTCTGTTTCTTTCCAGGTGCTAATGATGTTCCCAGCTCTTACTGGATTGCAAGTTCTTTCATTGTTACTCTCTCAGAAAAAAAAAAAATTAGCCCTTAACCAGGGGATAAAATAATGTGCTGAAACTGACCAGACTAAGGATTCTAGCCAGATGAATACCTGGTAAGCAGATTCTTTTCCCTATTTTTCTCCCCAAAAACTAATGTGTGTCTTATACTCCAGTGCGTCTTTACTCCAAAAAATATGGTATACCAAGAGTAGGTGAATGTATTCTAGCCAGTCTTTATGTAACTAATCATTAAACTATATTTCAGAATGAGATTTCAAGTTTACTTCATTTTTTTCAAGCATATTAAATGTATGATACATATGTACACTGTCATCAAGTTGTTGACGACTCTTACGGACCACACAAATATTCTCCACGGTGAGCTGTCCCTACTTGGGCTTTCGGGTCTTCCAATGGAGTGCCCATTGCCATTGTAGGTGAATGTGCATGCATGTATATGTATGTTTATACACACACACAATGGATACAATCTTGAGAAAGAATCTTGATTGAACCTGTTTAGAAGTTGCTTATAAAGAATTCCCAGAGACTCAAAACAGATGTCTGAAAATTGTCCAGCTCTTTTCCCAGAACCCTGGGAATTCTTTGAATTCTATTAGTTCTAAAAACTGGTTGGGGAAAGCTGATTTACTATGTTCAAGTGTTTATTCCGTGTTTCCCCTAAAATAAGACATCCCTTGATAATAAGCCCAATCGGACTTTTGAGTGCATGGAAATAAGGCCAAGCGCTTATTTCGGGGTTCAAAAGAGTATAAGACAGGTCTTATTTTCAGGGAAAGACAGTATCTTATACCAAGTCAAAACATTGTTTGATTTGGACAACAGGGCTGTGTGTGAAACCATCTACTGTTGGGTTTACAAACTACAAAATTATTCAGTAAGGATACATATCTCACAACAGTGACTTTGGTTGATGTACAAGGATGAAACAAACCACAACACATAAAATTACGGTTTACTGTTTGAGAAAGTGTTAATCACACTGGTACCAATACTGTATATGACCTCAGTTGTAATCTACTACCTCTTTTTAATCCCTTTTTCTTTCCAGAGTTTAATGAAGAATACAAGGCACAGATTTAAGGAGCATTACTAAGTGATGAAGCTTGGAAACAGGGTAACTCTAGCACAAAGGGGATAAAAGAAAACACACAAATTTGTTTTATTTAAAACTGTTATGTGTTTACAAATAGGTGTATAAGAATCCCTATCAATTTAGCATTGTATATATGTTTACTCAGAAGTAGGTTCAACAGTGTTTATAAGAAACAGACAAATATGCTGTTTACTTTAAACCTTTACTTATCTGAGATGATGGCATGTAAAACATTTCTGTACAGCTTCTCATTGAAATGGTTCCTTTCAGAAGAGCATTTAGCATCTACAGATATATTAGCCCTCACACTCAACAAGTACTAAACATTGCTAGCATTTGAAAGCAATTAGATTTATAGACATTTTCACACTACACTCCTACAAATTTTTATTTTTATCCAAGAGCAAGCCTCAAAATCTGAAAACTTAATTTCATCCCCGTATGAATTTTAAGCAGGAGGCCTGGATTTCTTTTCTACTTGAAACCAAGGGAACTTGGAGAAAACCAAGACCTTCTGAGATTCAGGGTGTGGTTGGTGCAACAACCAAGGAGGAAAGATGAGATCATGAAAAGCGGTCTTAAAAAATGCTGTAAGTCACCCATTTTAAACCAACATTCCCATGAATATTCAATTTCTTCTTTTACAGACACCAACGCTCTTCTTCCCAATCACTTCAGTTATTAGACCAATTACCTTTGCAATCATCTCCATAATTCATTAAATAATAGAAAGAAGCAAAGCGAATGCTAGATATTTTCTTCCCTCGGACACATTGCTTTGAAAAATACTGTAAATGAAACCCCCTTTAGACTTAGCCACTTAGCTAACATTCCAAAACCACCCTTCGAAAATCTATGGGATACAGGCTCCCTTTAAAGAAAAATAAAAAGCTGTTTAATGAACAAGGAAACTCATGCTTTCCACTAGATTTATAGAGCAGGAATTGGCACCAACTCCAAAGGACAAGAAGTCTCTTGGGAGATCAAAATCTCTGCTCCACGAAACCAAAGCTCTCCCAAAAATCTCTTGTTATAAATCCGCTTTCAGTTGGCTGGGAGAACATGAAAGTTGGCTAAGTCCCCAAGGAGTTGGGCGGCATCGAAATCGAATAAGTAAGTAGTAAGTAAGTAAGTAAGTAAGTAAGTAAGTAAGTAAGTAAGAAGTAAGTAAGTAAATAGACAGAGATAGATATAGGTAGACAGGTAGGTGGATGGATAGATAGACAGACAGATGATAGACAGACAGACAGACAGACAGACAGACAGACAGACAGACATATAGGTAGGTAGATGGATAGACAGACAAAGTTTCAAGACGCTATAAGTACACAGTTGCACAAAACATCACACGGCAACAAAGCCAAATGAAGCTTCTCTACTTTGTATGTTTTTTTTAAAAAAAACAGGTTAAGGGATAAGAAAACACACACACACACCGTTTTTCGAGGTTTTTGGTGCTTGTTTTTTTGGTTGGTTGGTTTGTTGTTGGTGGTGGTGATGGTTTGGTTTTGTTTTTTGGGGGAGGTTAAATTATTTTTTTTGTTTTGGCGAATCGGTGCCTGTTCGGTTTTTCCTACTCTTCCACCCCACTATTCAAGATCGATTTCGGGCAAACCCGAGTCCTGAGCTCTGCCTTATCTCTCCCTCCACGTCCCTTTTCGGTCGATGCAGCAGAGCGCTTTCTTGCAGGAGAAACGTGCCTGGCCGCCCGGATGAGGCAACCATCCCTCTAACTCTTGGAAAGGGGTAGCGGGGGGAGAGAGAACCGGGCTAAAAAGGCTCTCCCAGGCCGGGCTTCCTCGGGCAGCGGGACATGCCAGGGGTGGGCTCCTCTCCAACCCCCCCCCCCTCCTTTTTTGTTTTGGGGGGGAGGCGGGAGAAAAACAATCAGCTCCCACGACACGTAAATCCATCATCACCACCACCACCACTAATAATAATCCTCCAAAACCGGGACGGAGCAAAGCGAAGAAGGCCCAGGAAAAGACCGCCACTCACCCAGAAGACAAAATTGAAGACAAAAAGCAGGTATTTGATGCACTTGGTACAGCCTTCCACTCCCATCGCTGCGGCGAGGATTTTTTTGAGGGGAGCCTCTTGTGTTTTGGAAAAAAAGGAGCTGCGCGTCTCGTCGCTGCGAGGTCGGAGTGAGAGAGATATTTTTCCCCTCCCTCCCTTCAGACGCCCAGACAAGCAAGCCAGCCGCCCCTTCTCTTTTTTCCCCGTTATTTTCCCCTCCTCCCTTCGCTTGGGGTTTACAGACACCCTCCTCCTTGTCTCTGGTCCCTAGCCAAGGAGCTCCTCCCACTGGCTGTAGAAAGGCGAAGCGCGGGGGAAAATAATAATAATGACACGGCCTCCTAAAGGCCGCGGCTCCAGGCGTCGCTGTCTTCAACTGAGGGTGGCGGTGGTAGTAAAGCTTGCGGGGCGGTTCAGTTAATAGAGAAAAGGAACCAGCCCGAGATGTGAGATGGCTTTGCGGTGAAATCGAACCGCGGGGCTGGGTTTTTTTTGTATTGAAATGGAACCACGAGTGTATAAGAACCAAGGAAAGAGTTGCCTTCCCTTCTTCCAAATGGAGGGAAACAGAGTTGCTACCTGGTGACCGGAGCCTTAAAAAGAAAAGAAAAAATCCGTCTCAAGAATTTTTTCATTAATAAGGGATCTGTTGCCCGGCGTCCTGATGGTAGGTATGGATGACGAAAAGGTTTGAAGGGTTGGCAACCAATCGAAAGAGTTGAGAGCTGATGCAATGTTTATTTTATGACAAATAAAATAAAAAATAAAATAAATAAATCATCTGGGATTGCTTCCAGCTTCAAGTTATTTCACCCAAGAAAGCATTTTCTTCCATCCCAGAAAGCAGAACCCTCCAGGATTCAAGCAACAAGTTTGTTCAGAAATGCACCAAATATTTTCAGGGGGGGGGGGCTTTTCTATGGAGCAAAAAGCCTATCTTCCTATCTTGTTTTGCCCCCCCCCCCACTTTATTTCCATATATATATAGCTGATACACACACACACACACACACACACATATGGAAGAGTGTCAGGAATTGAGCGGCCTATAAATCCAATAAAATAAATATATACATATACATACATACATATATATATATACTCAAAACCCAGTGAGGGTATGGCTAGCTGATGAGGCCAGAACAAGGCCGAAATAGATCTATCATAGTCTCCCGTAATTTTCAAATTCAGCAAAAACATGTGACACATACAGAATATAGTTTGTCGGCTATGAATAAATTTAACGAATAGAATAGAACAGAATAAGAGGACCTTGGAGATTTTTCTGGTCTAAACCCCTGCTTAGGCAAGAAACCCTACACACTTCAGACAAATGTCCAGTGTTGGAACATTCACAACTTCTAGAGGCAAGCTGTTCCACCGATCAATTGTTCTAACTATCAGGAAATTTCTCCTTAGTTCTAAGTTGCTTCTCTCCTTGATTAGTTTCCACCCCTTGCCTCTTGTCCTACCCTCAGGTACTTTGGAGAATAGCTTGACTCCCTCTTCTTTGTGGCAGCCCATGAGATATTAGAACACTGCTATCATGTCTTTCCTGGTCCTTCTTTTAATTAAACTAGCCATGCCCAGTTCTTGCAACTGTTCTTCATATGTTTTAGTCTTCAGTCCCCTAATCATCTTTGTTGCTCTTCTCTGCACTTTTTCTAGAGTCTCAACATCCTTTTTACATCATGGCAACTAAAATTGAATGCAGTATTCCAAGTGTGGCCTTACCAAGTCATTATAAAGTGTTATAAACACTTCATGTGATCTTGATTCTATCCTTTTGTTAATGCAGTCTAGAACTGTGTTGGTTTATTTGGAAGCTGCTGCACACTGCTGGCTCATATTTAAATGGTTGTCCACTAGGACTCCAAGGTCCCTCTCACAGTTACTACTGTTGAGCAAGATACCACATATACTATTGCTGTGCATTTTGTTTTTCTTGCCTAAATATAGAGCCTTGCTTTTTTCACCATTGAATTTCATTTTGTTAGATAGTGCCCAATGTTCAACTCTGTCAAGATCCTTCTTTATCTTGAGCCCATCTTCTGGAATGTTGGCTATTCCTGCCAGTTTGGTGTCATCTGCAAGTTTGATGAGTTCCCCATCTTTCCCCTCATCCAAGTAATTGATGAAAATGTTGAAGAGTACTGGGCCTAAAATAGAGTCTTAGGGTACTCCACTGCATACTTCCCTCCATGTAAATGCAGTTCCATTGAGCATTACACGTTGAGTGTGGTTGTTCAGCCAGTTTCGAATCCATCTGATGGTGTTGCTCTCTAACCCTCATTTTTTTAACTTTACCTAGTAGTAGGTTATGGTCTACTTTATCAAATGTCTTATTGAAATCCAAGTAAATTATATCGACAGCATTCCTCTGGTCCACTCATTTTGTCATTTTGTCAAAGAATGCAATAAAATTAGTCTGGCACAATCTGTAGTTGACAAACCCATGTTGGCTTTTGGTTATTACTTTGTTTGCTTCTAGGTGTTTGCTGATTCATTGTTTATCTTTTCCAGACTCTTCCCTGGTATTGGAGCCAGGCCGATAGGTCTGTAGTTTCCTGGATATTTTTTTTCCCCTTTCCTTCTTAGACCATTCTGCAAAGCTCCATTGCAAGATTGGGAACGTTTCCCCAGCAGTGCAAGGGATGGCATATACAGCAACCTATAGCAAGTGTGCTAAAGAAAGGGGAGAATTAAGGAGCTCAAATAAAGCATGCTATTATTACATTGATTAGTCTGCCATAAAATCAACCCCACCCCACTCCCCCGGTTGGACAATGATTGAACAGAGTAAAGATAGACCAAGGGTTTGGCATCTTATGGTCAAATTTCTTTTCCAAGAATTTCTGAGATTTCTTAATTCCAAAGAAGCGATCTGAGCAAACAATTGCTTAATTTCAAATTCCTGTAAGTGGAAAAATCATAGGACCTATGACGGCTTATGCTGATATGGGCTGGACTTGACTCTACCCACTTCCTTCTACAGCATGATTAGATTAGATTAGATTTATTGGATTTATATGCCGCCCCTCTCCGCAAACTCGGGGCGGCTCACAACAATAATTAAAAAAAACCCAGCACAGTACATAATACCAAATCCAATGCCCACCAATCTAATTACAATTTAAAATTAGTAATCTCATAAAAACAGTATATATAAAAACAGGCACACAGTCAATCAATCAACAAAACAACATGGGCAAGGGGGAGGTGTTTTAGTTCCCCCATGCCTGACGGCAGAGGTGGGTCTTAAGGAGTTTTCGAAAGGCAGGGAGGGTGGGGGCAATCCTAATCTCAGGGGGGAGCTGGTTCCAGAGGGTCGGGGGCCCCACAGAGAAGGCTCTTCCCCTGGGTCCCGCCAGACGACATTGTTTAGTTGACGGGACCCGGAGAAGGCCAACTCTGTGGGACCTAACCGGTCACTGGGATTCGTGCGGCAGGAGGCGGTCCCGAAGATATTCTGGTCCGGTGCCATGAAGGGCTTTATAGGTCATAACCAACACTTTGAATTGTGACCGGAAACTGATCGGCAACCAATGCAGACTGCTGAGTGTTGGAGTGATATGGGCATACTTGGAGAAGCCCATAATTGCTCTCGCAGCTGCATTCTGCACGATCTGAAGTTTCCGAACACTTTTCAAAGGTAGCCCCATGTAGAGAGCGTTACAGTAGTCAAGCCTCGAGGTGATGAGGGCATGAGTGACTGTGAGCAATGACTCCTGGTCCAAATAGGGCCGCAACTGGCGCACCAGGCGAACTTGGGCAAACGCCCCCCTCGCCACAGCTGAAAGGTGTTTTTCTAATGTGAGCTGTGGTTCGAGGAGGACGCCCAAGTTGCGGACCCTCTCTGAGGGGGTCAATAATTCCCCCCCCCAGGGTAATGGACGGACAGATAGAATTGTCCTTGGGAGGCAAAACCCACAGCCACTCCGTCTTGTCTGGGTTGAGTTTGAGCATGCAAACAGCAACCTTCATTTTCTGTGCAGGCGCTTGAGCTATTATGATTCCTTGGCTATGTAGTGAAGGTGGTTTATAAATGAAGTCCTGGCCTAAACTTAACTGTTTCTGAAATCTTTTAAAAGTGAACAGCCTAGGACTCATAAACCCAGCCTGTTCTGAGTCCTTTGTTTGTGAGCCTAGAGATGACTGTTGCTGCAATTTTGAGCTAGGAGTTGCTGAAAAATACAGAATAAACCCTTTTAAATAGACTTTGCCTAGTTTAAACAAAACAAAGAAAAGTTCCCCACAAAAACCCTGATACTCAACGATCCCAACTTGAAAAATGGTGGCACTGACCATTTATTCACCCATTTTGTCCATTGTCTTTTGTGTGTGTGTGTGTGTGTGTGTGTGTGTGTGTGTGTGTGTGCAGATGCATGCACACACATGCATTAAATGTGACCTCCAACCATCACAACTTTGCCAGTTTTGAAAAATTCTGAAATGTCTTTGCCAGGAATGGGGAATAGAGAGGAAAGTATTGTCTTTATTAAAGAACAGTGGAAACAGAAAATAATGGATATCCTGGGATATGTGATTATTTTGTAAGTTCTTGATGCGGGTGAAACTTCGTTACTTATAAATTCATGCCTCTGAACTTGCATAATTTAAAGCAAACAAGCACCTAGGTTAATGGGAAATGAATTGGGCTACTTCCAAAGGCCAGGATCTGGCTGTGCAATTGGTCAGGCTATTTGCGGAGCACTGCTCTTTTTCTTGTTGTTATTCTCCTATTTGTCTTTGGAAGGAAAAACATAGATTGGCTCATGATGTTCCCTGCCTTCCCCCCCCCCCCCCCTTTTGAAATAAATTCATCTGAAAATGATCCCAAGCTGGCTTCAAACTATCTAGTGGGAGCACTGGGATTCAAAATTCAGTGGTTTGGAAGTGTCTAATCTTAAACAAAAACTAAAAATAGGATCCTTTGCCTTTAATCTTGGATCTGTATTACCTTGTAATTTCTGTGCCTCTATAATATTTGTTTAAGGAAGCTGTCCTCAAAGTGAGTATCCTCCCTGTATGCAGATTTGAACTCCCAGAATTTATTAACTAGCAAGGTAATTACTAATGGTTTTAGAAATTCACTGTCACATATCCAAAGATTGGAGAAAACTGGGCTAAGACAAGTGCAAGAATCATGTAGCTCTCTAGAGCAGTGTTTCCCAACCGTGGCAACTTGAAGATATCTGGACTTCAACTCCCAGAATTCCCCAGCCAGTGAATGCTGGCTGAGGAATTCTGGGAGTTGAAGTCCAGATACCTTCAAGTTTCCAAGGTTGGGAAACATTGCTCTAGAGGCTTTTGGGGCCCAGCTCACATCAATGGTTCTGCTAGATTTGAGCTTCTGAAACTTAACAATAGCTAGAAGAATACTGATTCAATACACCTGGCTTGAATCATTTTAAATTATATGAACTGTTCTTTACTTAGGAGATTTTTAGAAGGAAAAAAAAAGTAATTTTAGATATTTTAAACATCCTCCCTTCCCAATATTATGGGTACATTTGCTTACCTGAATGGATCATTATTAGGCTCCTCTACATTTTTTTCCTTCCTGAATTAATTGCATGTGTGCATCTCTCCAGTTAAGAATTTTACACTGAGTGGGCTCATGAAACAGGTTTGGCTTTATGATGACGCAACCATATACAAGAATACAAGGTATCCACAATATGCAGATGATACCCAGTTGTATATCTCCATCCTACGTCAGTTCAGTAAAGCAGTGGACATGATGTGCAAGTGTCTGGAAGCTGGAGGGGTCTGGATGGGTGTCAATAAGCTCAAAATTAACCCAGACAAGACCAAGTGGCTTGGGTACTGCCTTCTAAAGACCGTATCAACTATCCATCCTTGGCTCTGGTGGAAGAGAAATTGTTCCCCTTAGAATGGGTCCACAATTTGGGTGTCCTTCTAAACCCACAGCTAAGATTAGACCAACATCTAACAATGGTGGCTAGGAGGATCTTTGCACTGGTTCATCTGGTGCACCAATTGTGACCTGGAGGATCCTGGATCAGGAGGCTCTCCTCACAGTCACTCATGCCTTTACCACCTCATGGTTGGATTATTGCAATGCACTCTACTTGGGGTTACCCCTGAAGAATGTTTGGATACTACAATTGGTCCAGAATGCACCCATGCAAGTGGTTGTGGGTACATCTAGGCACACATTAGATCAATCCTCCGTGAGCTACACTGTGTTGTGTTGGTTATTATCTTTAAAGCCTTATATGGCTCAGGGCCAGGTTATCTTTGAGACCGCTTTCTACCTCATAGTTCCCAGAGACAGGTAAGATCCCACACAGTTGGTCTTCTCCACGTCCCGTCAGCTAAACAGTGTCGGCTGGCGGGCCCACAGGGAAGGGCCTTCTCTGTGGCTGCCCCAGTTCTCTGGAACCAACTATCTCCTGAGATCCAAACTGCCCCACACTCTATTGGCCTTCCAGAAAACATTGAAGACTGGCTTTTCCGGCAGGCTTGGGGCTGTTGATCTCGCAATTGCAACATCCAGCCTGAATGATATGTGATTTTTAAAACAGTTTTTAAATCTTTTATGATGTTTTTAAATGCATTTTCTATATCCTGTTGTAAGCCACCCAGAATCCTTCGGGAGTTGGGTGGCATAGAATTAAATTAAATTAAATTAAATTAAATTAAATTAAATTAAATTAAATTAAATTAAATTAAATTAAATTAAATTAAATTAAATTAAATTAAATTAAATTAAATTAAATTAAATTAAATTAAATTAAATTAAATTAAATTAAATTAAATTAAATTAAATTAAATTAAATTAAATTAAATTAAATTAAATTAAATTAAATTAAATTAAATTAAATTAAATTAAATTAAATTAAATTAAATTAAATTAAATTAAATTAAATTAAATTAAATTAAATTAAATTAAATTAAATTAAAAAATTAAAAAATTAAAAAATTAAAAAATTAAATTAAATTAAATTAAATTAAATTAAATTAAATTAAATTAAATTAAATTAAATTAAATTAAATTAAATTAAATTAAATTAAATTAAATTAAATTAAATTAAATTAAATTAAATTAAATTAAATTAAATTAAATTAAATTAAATTAAAAGAATAAAGGTGGGAAACCAATGTAAATTATTTTCACAAAAGTGCTGAAAAAAATGAAACATTTTGCTATTTTTGTCAGTGGAGTCCTTTAATTTATTTTGTAGTGATAGTAACCCATGGCTTTTCAGTATAAAACACCAGGGTTGTACAGGGAGAGGAGCTTCAACAAAAGGCTCAGATATGTGGAAAATCATTGCACCTTTCTAAAGGAGCTCATACAAGGTCAGTCTCGTTGCAGGAAGCTGCAAGTAAGGAATTCATGATGAACTGAAACAAAAACCTAGGAATAACTAAACAAGGCTTGCTTATTTTGCTTGGCAGATGACTGACTACCTATGGAAAATTTCCCGCTCAGAATTATAGTGGGATCTTACACAGGGCATTTGGGAAAAGGCTGGACTAAGCATTATAGAGTTAACAGAATGTGCCATATGTTAATTATAGCTGGCAGCTCTGTTCAGAGTGGAAAAAATTATTCATCTCTGATTGAGAAACATTTCTGAACTGTGTTGTCTAGTCCACTGGGAACATTTATTTCCTTTTTATGAAGTAAAAAGCGGACCTAGAAGTTACATTTATCTGTCACACATAGTTCTGAGTTTCTGAGAATTCAGCCAATTTTCTGCATACGTATTCATCTATTTTTTTAGATGAATACACTCAGTATTTATTCTTTGGGCTTTTCCTTTCAAAATTAAGCCATTTAAAATCTCATTGTTTTAATAGAATAGTCTTAAGTTTTCTCTCAAAGTCTTGGTGTATAAAAGTTCTTAATTTTGGCAGGGATATGTTCTGTTTTGTTATGTTCTGTTTTGGCAGTTTATATAATTTGATATGATTGAAGTTGGATATATTGAATCAGGACAAATACCACAGGAGAAACACTGTTCTAGGATTTACTGTTTGTTTCATTACCTTTTTTTAAACCGACATGGGAATATTTCTCATGTGTACAATATGGATTTTGTCAGAGTCAAAGATTTATAGTTAAGAAGGATGAGCCAGATTTTTTATCTGTTTCTATTTATTTATATCTATTTATTTATTCTATTTATTATTACATTTATAAGCCACTTGAATCCAGTATGACATGTTTTACATAGGAATGATGGAGAACAAAGAGGGTGATTATATTAGAAGGCTCCTTTAGGAAGCCTAATTACTGTCACAATCAACATGGGGGACTTTCCAAAAATAGGAGAAGAGTACCTACAAATAACAGCAAAAAAGCAATGGATAAAAAAAAGAGTACACAAAATTTAAATACATTTCACATGACTTTCTGAATATTTGAATGTAATGTAATGTGATTGCCATTCTCATGGATTAACAAAATATATGCTAAGAAAAGGAACCTCCTTGAAATACTTTATTTATCCTATATTTAACATTGCCTTATTAGAAATTAATGAGATAAATCTCTTTGTTTTCTTCTTATACCTCTTTATTTATTTTATTTATTTATTTATTTATTTTGTCCAATACACAATGAGGATTTTAGTGAGTATATATCAATATACACATAGTAAAATACATGATGAAGGTTATAGAGGAGATACTCATAGTAAAATATATCTAAGAAAGAATAGAAAAGAAGATATAGGAATAGAATATATACCGTGTTTCCCCGATAGTAAGACCCCCCTGATTGTAAGACATATGGGGGGTTTCAGGGGGGTCGGCTAATATAAGCCATACCCCGAAAGTAAGACATATGTCTTACTTTCGGGGAAACACGAGGGTATTGCGGGGGGGGGCGATGACGTCGCTTCCAAGCTCCCCGCACGCCCCTCGCCTTCGCTCGCCGCGGCGCCACCACCTCTTCCCCTGCCGAGGCTCAGCTGCAAGCAGCCAGTGAGGCCGATCGGCTCCGAGGCGAGCGGCCAGAGCTGCGCCCTCTTTCGCCCGCCTCCTTTCTGGCAGCTCCCCGCGCGCCCCTCGCCTTCGCTCGCCGCGGCACCACCGCCTCTTCCCCTGCCGAGGCTCAGCTGCAAGCAGCCAGCGAGGCCGATCGGCTCCGAGGCGAGCGGCCGGAGCTGCGCCCTCCTTCGCCCGCCTCCTTTCCACTCGCCTTGGAGCCGATCGGCCTCGCTGGCCGCTTGCAGCTGAGCCTCGGCAGGGGAAGAGGCGGTGGCGCCGCGGCGAGCGAAGGCGAGGGGCGTGCAGGGAGCTGCTGGAAAGGAGGCAGGCGAAGGAGGGCACAGCGGCCGGAACTGCACCCTCCTTCGCCCACCCTTTTTGACTGCCCATCCACCCCACGGCCTGCCTTTAGCCAGCCAGCCGAGTGTCCGTGTCGCCGCGGAGTTGGCCTCCCCTGCCGAGAAACATTGCCGGGAGCGGCGAGGGGATGCTCCCCGCAATCCGACGAACGTCGAGGTCTCTCCCTGCCCCGTGCACCAGGTGGACCTCAGCCGGATCAAGAAGGAGCGGGTGGAGCCCGAACCCCCCTTTGCCCCCGAAAGCCAAGGTGCAGGGGGTGGCCCACATCACATCACGCGGGGAAGAAGAATTGGGGGCTCCCTGCAAGATGAGCAGCCAGAATCAGCACAGCCGAAAGGTGAGTGGCGCGGTCAGGCGCCCTCCTTCGCCCGCCTCCTTTCCGGCAGCTCCCCGCGCCCGAAGACGAGCCGGCCCCGGTGCCCGGGACAATATAAGACATATCCCCAAAGTAAGACACAGTGGGGCTTTTGGGGGTAAAAAGAAAGTAAGACACTGCCTTACTATCGGGGAAACACGGTAGGAATAGAATATATAGAATATATAGAATATAGTAACAGAATATATATATATATGTATATATATATATATATATATATATATATATATATATATATATATGTATATATATATACACACACATACATATACTATACATATACACATACACATACACATACATATACATATATATATATATATACATACACACACACACACACACACACACATATATATATATATAGGAATAGAGTATATCATGAAAGAATAGAAGAAGAGATATAGAATATATAGGAGAGTAATAGGACAGGGGACGGAAGGCACTCTAGTGCACTTGTACTCGCCCCTTACTGACCTCTTAGGAATCTGGATAGGTCAACCGTAGATAATCTAAGGGTAAAGTGTTGGGGGTTTGGAGATGACACTATGGAGTCCGGTAATGAGTTCCACGCTTCGACAACTCTGTTACTGAAGTCATATTTTTTACAGTCAAGTTTGGAGCGGTTAATATTAAGTTTAAATCTGTTGTGTGCTCTTGTGTTGTTGTGGTTGAAGCTGAAGTAGTCGCCGACAGGCAGGACGTTGCAGCATATGATCTTGTGGGCAATACTTAGATCTTGTTTAAGGCGTCTTAGTTCTAAACTTTCTAGGCCCAGGATTGAAAGACTAGTCTCATAGGGTATTCTATTTCGAGTGGAGGAGTGAAGGGCTCTTCTGGTGAAGTATCTTTGAACATTTTCAAGGGTGTTAATGTCTGAGATACGATATGGGTTCCAAACAGATGAGCTGTATTCAAGGATGGGTCTGGCAAAAGTTTTGTAAGCTCTAGTAAGTAGTGTGAGATTGCCAGAGCAGAAGCTACGTAGGATTAGGTTTACAACTCTTGAAGCCTTCTTGGCTATATTGTTGCAGTGGGCTTTGGCACTTAAATCTTTTGTTATTAGTATACCAAGGTCTTTAACCGAGTGGGGATTATCTGTGAGAATTTGATTATTCAGTTCGTATTTGGTGTTCAGATTCTTCTTCCCAATGTGTAGGACAGAGCATTTGCTAGTTGAGATTTGGAGTTGCCATGTGTTAGACCACACAGAAACAGCGTCAAGGTCTTTTTGGAGAGTAGTTGTGTTATCAGTGGTGTTGAAGAGTTTTACATCATCGGCGAAGAGGACACAGTTGCTTGTGATGTAATCGCAAAGGTCATTGATGTAGAGAATGAAGAGCGTTGGTCCCAGTACACTAGGGGAACACTGCTTTTAACTGGGACGGGGGTGGATATGGTGCTTCCTATTTTGACCACTTGTTGTCTGTTTGACAGGAATGCTGTAATCCATCTGTGGAGGGATCCTGAGATGCCATAGGATTTGAGTTTTAGGAGTAGTTTGTCGTGGACCACTGAATCAAAGGCTTTGCAGAAGTCAATATAAATTGCATCTGTAGATTTCCCTTGATCTAGATGAGTTGTCCATATATTTTTGCAGTGGAGGAGCTGCAGGTTGCAGGATAGTTTTTTTCTGAAACCAAATTGTTAGAGAGCAAATTATTAGTTTCTAAATGGAGAGTAATTGATTTGTTTATAATTGATTCCATGACTTTGCATGGGACGCAGCATAGTGAAATTGGTCTGTAGTTATCTACAAGAGAGGGGTCTCCTTTTTTGAAGATGGGGATGACCATTGCTTTCGACCATAGCTTAGGAAGTGTGCTGGTTCTGAAGGATTTTTCAAAAATTATGCTTAGTGGTTCAGCTATGGCAGAGGAGAGCTTTTTTAGGAAGTATGCACATAGACCATCTGGTCCGACTGATAGAGAAGGTTTAAGGTCACGTAATGCTTTTTCAACTTGGTCTTTAGTGAAGTCTACTTGGGTTAAGTCGTTGAGGGAGTTTGAGGTGCAATTGATGAAATTGGGGGATGAGCCATTGCTGTTAACAAAGACAGAGCCAAAGAAAGAGTTGAAGAGGTTGGCTTTGGATGAATCATCATGGTATTCTTTGTTGTTGGGTCCTTTGAGAGGTGGGATTGGTCTAGAGTCTTTGAGTTTATTGTTGACAAAGTTGTAGAAAGCTCTATTAGATTTGGTGCGTAGGAGGTTTTCCTCTTGTTTGCTGTAGTAGTTAAGGGATTCTGCTTTTATTTGATTGCAAATGCTTTTATATCGGCTTTTGAAGTTGGAAACTTGTCCTTTTTTGTTTTTCCTCCAGAGATATTTTTTTCTTGTTTGTAATTTTCTTATTGAGATGGGGAGGTTATTTTTTTTGTTTATGGTACATGTTAGAGGTACATGAAGTCTGATAATAATTTTCATTTCGAGTAGGAATGTGTTATAGAGGTCATCAGTAGTGTAGCATTCAGAGAATAGAGTTTTCCAGTTTAATGTTGAGAGGTGGGCTTCAATGAGTTCGTAGTTCGCTTTTTTGAAATTGAATTTTGGTGTTGTATTATTTAGGTGGTTCATAGTGTGGCTTAAGTTGAGACTGAAGTTTATCATGCTGTGGTCGCTGTTGGAAAATGGTTCTGTTATTTGTAAGCCATATATTGTACTTTTGCTGTTACAGAAGATGAGATCCAGACAGTTATCAAGTCTGGTATTTTCAGTTATTAGTTGGTCGTTTGATCTCTTGGCAACATTCAGTAACATTGATCAATGTATATGGCTGGACTGCCTATAACAGTGATTTTGAACCATTTTTTTCCTCGGGTGCCGAAAGAGCGTGAGCATGTGCTATCATGCACGTGCAAGTGCTCACACCCATAATTCAATCCCTGTGGAGGACAAAAACAGTTTCCCCTGGAGGCCCTTTGGAGGCCGGAAACAGCCTGTTTCCAACTTCTGTTGGGCCCAGTAGGCTCATGTTTCTCTCTCCCCAGGCTCCAAAGGCTTCCTTGGAGGTGGGGGGAAGGTAAAAATGTCCCTCTCCCCCAGGCTCTCTGGAAGCCAAAAATTTATTTATTCATTTATTAGATTTGTATGCCGCCCCTCTCCGTAGACTCGGGGCGGCTCACAACAGCAATAGAACAATTCATAACAAATCTAATAATTTTAAAACATTTTAAAACCCCCATTATTAATCAGACATACATACAAACATACCATACATAAATTGTATAGGCCCGGGGGAGATATCTCAATTCCCCCATGCCTGGCGGCAAAGGTGGGTTTTAAGGAGTTTACAAAAGGCAAGGAGGGTGGGGTCAGTTCTAATCTCCAGGGGAGCTGGTTCCAGAGAGTCGGGGCCGCCACAGAGAAGGCTCTTCCCCTGGGACCCGCCAAATGACATTGTTTAGTTGATGGGACCCGGAGAAGGCCAACTCTGTGGGACCTAATCAGTCGCTGGGATTCGTGTGGCAGAAGGCGGTCCCGGAGATATTCTGGTCTGATGCCTTCCCAGAGCCTCTGTGTAAGCCAAAAACCAGCTGGCCAGCACACACATACACATTGGAGCTGAGCTATGGCAACGGCTCAAGTGCCAGCAGATATGGCTCCGATTGCCACCTGTGGCACCCGTGCCATATGTTCGCCATCACTGGCATATAGGATTTGGGAATAAGGAGCACTTTTTAATGGGTAATTCTCTCCTTTTATGGGTTGTTCCAATTAAAGGAAATGAGGAAAGAACCATCAAGTATCAGGGTTTGTCTCTCTTTTGGTCTATATGAAGCCATTGGGAAAGGCTATCTGAGAGGATTATTTGAGGGAAGTTATCAGTATGCTGATTGTTCCAGTCCTGTAAAATACTGTTATAGATTGTTACCCAAGAGAGGAATATTGTTGAAGCTCTAATCTTTTGCTAATGCTCGGAGGCTGGGAGCAACTAAATTGGACAAAACAAGCCTACATTCCTTCCCAGAAAGATGGAGTTATTGGATGATCCAATTTCCGCTCTTCCTGGCCTGGGAAGCCATGGTGACAGTGATTATTGCTCTCATCTTCATGTACTTTAGAACTGGGCCAGATATGGCCAAGAACAATTAATGCAGTCCATTAAGAAGAAAGGAAAGGAAGAAGAGGAAAAGAAAAGAAAGGGAAGGGAAGAAGGGAAGGGAAGGGACTACAGCTCCAGCTCTGGAATATGGATTTGACTTTCCCAACAACATCAGCAAGCCACCATCAAATAAGCTTCAATTATTTTGTAATAATTACACTACCTTTAATAATTTTGTTAAAATTAAACAACCTTTAAAGATTTTGTTATTATTAAATATGTATTTATAATTTTGTTATGTTGAATAGGTGCATTTCATATTAATAAAATGGAAGTTCTCTGATCATTATTTTACAAATGTATTTATCTTTAAAGAATTCATATCAGTGGTCTGCAGGACTTAAAGTTATCAATTAGGATCTGTGAGATTTAAAATTATGAATTTGATGGTTTCTAAGGTCCAAAAGGTTGGGGGACACCTGATTTAGATGACTTTGCAGTTGGAACAAAATGTGAAAATTGGGATGCAAGATACTATTAATTTTGTTGTTGCAGCCTTTTGCCAATAGGCCTTAGGTCCAATTAAAAATATTTGCTTTAACCTATAAATTCCTTTATGGTTTGGCTGTTAGGCATCTTAGGGATTGTCTGAACTGAAGATAATACAAAGATCTGCAAATAGAAGTAGAAAGACTGTGGCAAAAGAAAGCAAAAAGATAGATGTCTTGAGTGCAATCCTGAAATACGGTATTTGGAGCACCACCATTGGCATTTGCAAAATGTCCAGTTAGCTGCAACAGGCAGCTTCATTTGGAACAACTTGCATCTTGTGACCATGGTTTTAACACCATCAAACAACAACTTCCGCCTATCTCATCTTGCAGACGACTTGATAGATAGATAAATATACCAAATTCGGTGTAAACATCTGACTGACTGTATGGCCAACCACAGTAATTTTATTTTTAAATGAAATTAAATTTATTTTTACATTTTATTTTATTTAAGCATGACTTGGAGGATTGAGAATCTTTACAGACTTTTAGCTGTACAATTTGGGATGAACATCCTTTGAATGATGTGGGAATAGGGATGGGTTTTCAGGGGGAAAAACTTCAGACTGCAGGAACCAAGAGCACGACTTGAGGTGACCCTGAGGACACAGATAAACCACCAAGTGCTTCAAGGACCCTCTGTCTGCAAGGAATATAAATCCTTCCATTCCCAATCATCCTGTCAGAGCTTAAATAGCTTCTTGGATGAGAAGCAAAACGTCTTCAAAGAAAAAAAAAATTCCAGTTGCCTCCTGAAAAACTACCTTTGGGTCAACCATGACCTGGATGATTGAGAATCTCTACAGACTTTTAGCTCTTAAATTTTAAGTGTAATTTTACTTCTACACAGTGAAGGGCTACAAAATCTTTTACTACCACAGTGTGTGTGTGTGTGGCTTGCAGGCCATGTGACCAGGTGGAGTGGCTTGACAATCATGTGATGGGGGGTGGCTTAAAGGTCATATGACTGGCTTAAAGGTGGCCAACTTGACATCACTCAAGTCAAGGGTTTGGGTTAGGGTTAGGGTGCCTGGCCTCTCCTCGCCTCAAAGAGATACAATTTCCCTATCTATTTATTATTACTGAACATACAAAATATACTATTTAGTTCTACATATATATGCCATATGTGTACAACATATTACACACAGTCACACAAAAATATACATTATCCACTATATAAACTGTATGTGTATGTACACACATGCATGCACCCCATTTACTGCAATAGGAAAAACATACCCAAAGTCCAGAAGGGAAAAAAAGGGAAAAAAAATTATCTACTGGTTCTGCATACCTGACCAATTTTTTTCTACTGGTTCTGCGTACCTGACTGTTCCCGTAGGAGCCCATCACTGCTTCCACACATACCCCCCTGGCCCAAACCTTGGGGGAGGATGGGATCCAACATCTCAACTTTGCTAACGACTCCAAATATTTTGCATAGTTACCCAGTTACCATGATTCTTCTCATTCCAATGTTTGCTATATCTCTGAGTTTAAATAACACTTGTAAAAAAAAAAGTCAGTCTAGCTCCTCTATGCATCTGATGTAGTGAATTGCTATTAATGAAAGTGTATGCCTTTTAATAACGCGTGTTAACTGGAAACAGTGCCACCAGGCTTCTTTTGGTGTTTTGCTATCATAGACTAACATGAGGCTCCTCAAGCCATTAGCTGTTCTGTAATTTTTAAGAAACTCAGCTCTATTTTCAAGAACAGAAGCAAATGCTATAGGGAGTTTCTCCTTCTCATGATGCGTAACTAGACCAATCTTTTTTTCCCCTCCTTGCTTTAAGCCTATAGTGTAATCAAACAGTTTGACATGTGAAGGATCAATTCTTGGCCCTCCTCCCCACAAACTATGCAATCAAGTCCTAGATTACAAATTATTGTAATTGGGGGGGACGTTTGTCCACGTTCACCTGGTGCACCAGTTGCGGCCCTATCTGGATCGGGACTCACTGCTCACAGTCACTCATGCCCTCATCACCTCAGGATTCGACTACTGTAATGCTCTCTACATGGGGCTACCTTTGAAAAGTGTTTGTGCAGAATGCAGCTGCGAGAGCAATCATGGGCTTCCCAAGGTATGCCCATGTTACACCAACACTCCACAGTCTGCATTGGTTGCCGATCAATTTCCTGTCACAATTCAATTTATGTATGGTATGTTTGTACGTATGTCTGCTTAATAATGGGGTTTTTAAAATATTTTAAATTGTAAATTATTAGATTTGTTATGAACTGTTTTATTCTGTTGTTAGCCGCCCCGAGTCTACGGAGAGGGGCGGCATACAAATCTAATAAATAAATAAATAAAATAACTTCCCCAGGCCTATATTGTTTATGTATGGTATGTTGTGTCCATGTTTTTTAAATTATGGGTTTTTAGTTTTAATTATTAGATTTGTATTTTACATTATGTTTCTATTACTGTTGTGAGCCGCCCCGAGTCTATGGAGAGGGGCGGCATACAAATTTAATAAATAAATAAATAATGGTTATGATCAACAGTTGGAGGGGTGTGTGTCAAGCATTTAGCCTGATATTACTTAGGACACAATCCTTAGGCCTCTCCATTGCATGCCAATGCTGACAGGGATGCTTTGGATTTTGTCTCTGGCTTCGGAAAGAAGAATTTGGAATCTGATCCCCTTGTCCTGATCCCCACGTCCTCCATTGCTGGCTGCTTCGGAGTCTGAAGAGGAAAAAAACAGACAGATTCCAGATTTGTTTCTAGCTTTGTAAATTATTTCCAGGCCTGAGTTTGGCTGTAGTTCTTGAAACTCTGCTTCAGTATAATAGAAGATTTCTGGCTGGATAGCTCAGGCTTCATTTTAAAGCATTCCATTAGCATAGGAAGAACTCAGACCAAGCAAATGTTTTATATTTCTCCCAGATGAAGGCAGACACTGTTTATGTAAAATGGTTCTAGTGCTCCTCCTGTAAAACCTGTTCTAAACAAACAAGAGGATTGAAGACACCCTCAGTCTGAGTTCAACCCCTGGTGAATGCACCAATATATCCATATACTGTATATTATTCTTGTATTCTTGACCACAATCCAGAAGTGATTTAGTATTGCCATCTTCTCACATTATTATTATTATTTTACGTCTTAGTATAGTTTACAATCCTGGTATTCCTGGGAGGCCCTCTCCACATATTAACCAGACCCAATAGCGCTTAGCTTCTAAACCCAGACAAAGTTGGCCACAGGCTGCCAGTTGCTGAGACCAAATAAAAACAGCCTGTTACAGCAACGAGTTAAATATATGTTTGAATAGGACTCTGATTGACCATAACATATGGAATTGGCCACTGTTTGTATTTATTTTTGTTTTTCATTCAGGAAAGTATTTTAAAATAATTCATTGTTTGGCTCCAAACTTTATCTTGGTTGCACAAATCATCTTTTTCCTGCATTGGAAAATGAGGACACACTATCTAAAGTAAACGGATTGCATTAGAGCAGAGTTGCTCAAGTCGAAAGCCAGTTTGGCATTCAAATGGGGCGAATTTCTATTTCACTCTCTCCTGCTCTATATAAAATGAAAACACCAGAGCCAAACTGTGAGATGCTATTCACATAATTAAGAATAGAATGTCCTTTTGAAAATATATAACAAACGTGGAAGGCCTTACTGAGATCAGAATATTAATTTGGTTGGCTTTAAGTCTTTGTCTCCCCCCTATGTTTGTTAGAACTTTGATATTTGCTGTTGACATAGGCAGAGAAAATTCCTTCCATAATAAGTGAGGGGTCTTGGTGGTCTCTGAACTTGGTTCATTATCCAATGAATTGGATAATGAAATATCTGCAAGAAAACAACCAAGCTTAGAGAGCACCAAGGACCCACCCTCCAATTTCAACCCTGAGCTAAAATATTCTCATTTATTGATACCTGTTAAGTGTTAAGGAGTGTGCAAAGTAATCTCCTAGTAGCCAAAGATACACACACACAGAGGAAACCTGGAGGTGGCAGATATCCAGCTGATATCCCAGAGATACTAGTAATAATTCAGTAATACAATTCAGATACATTAAGTACATAAAATATTATTTACTTTGTCAAATATCTTAGTCAAGAACAATCCTAGTCTTACACAATTACACCAGTCAATGACTCTCAATACATATACAAAACTATAAGCTTTACTTGCTTAACTTACAAATACATAAACCATCATTTGAACACACAGTTCTAAAGCATAGTCAAAGACACAACAGAAATAGCAGAGAATAGCTGAGAGAGAGAGACTCGCGTTTCTGGCTCTGAGAGCAATTTCTCCTCTCCTGTCTCTCTTCTTATATCCTGATCTGCATTGGATTCTACATACTTCTTATCTCTCTTTTAAAAGTACAGTGAGAAATCGTATGAACATGAATATTCAGCTTGAACAAAAATAGACAAGTTAAAAGCAACACCAGCCAATTCTGATTCAAAAATAGGCTAATATAAGTGTAGGCACTTAGAGGGTAAATTTGTGTCAAAGTTACCAAAACTGGCAGCTCTAATTTCCAACATGCAAATACGCAAAACAATTCTCAGTTGCAAAACAATTCTTTCAGTATTTGGACAATTTGGACTGTTCACATCCTGTACTGCTGGAAATCAATTTGTACGTCAACTTCCTATTCTGAAAATGATGCCAAATGGGATTATTGGTGCTCAACGGTGAAATCTACTTACCTTCCCTACCGGTTCGGAAGTGCATTGCTTCGCATGCACCTGTGCACTCGTTCTGTTCATGCACATGCATGCTTTTTCACTCTGCACATGCGCAGAACACTTTGTACATGTGTAGAGAGTAAAAAAAGAAAATGGCGGCATCCAGGCGGGTAGGCAGAGCCTTGCACTGCAACTGCTATTGGTTCTCCAGACCACCGGATGCCGCCACTACCCGAACTGGTAGCATTTCACCCCTGGTGGTGCTTTCTTTTGCCCATTTCTGAGAAGACTATTCAGAATATATAGCCTGGTTGTTCCAACAATTGTTGGAAATTACTCACCCTGAGCATTAGTGTGAGTGGTGCAATTCAGGAGAATTTGAAGGGACATAGCATCCGATTCCTGTCCCACCCTCCAATGCTCAATAATTTAGTAGATATAGTAGATGAGGTGGAAAGGGGAAAAGCAAGGTCAGAACCTAGAAAAATACCTCCATCTGAGCCAAATTGAGTTACCTGTCAGGTTTTTTTTTTGTCTTTTATGTTCCTGTCAGAACCACTGCTAGCTTTGACATATTTCTTTATTTATTTTATTTATTTATTTTGTCCAATACACAATGAGGGTTTTAGTGGGTATATATCTATATACACATAGTAAAATACATGATGAAGGTTATAGAGGAGATACTCATAGTAAACTATATCTAAGAAATAATAGAAAAGAAGGTATAGTAATAGAACATATCAATGAAAGAATAGAAGAAGAGATATAGGAATAGAAGAAAGGTATAGGAGATATAGGAGAGCAATAGGACAGGGGATGGAAGGCACTCTAGTGCACTTGTACTCGCCCCTTACTGACCTCTTGGGAATCTGGATAGGTCAACCGTAGATAATCTAAGGGTAAAGTGTTGGGGGTTTGGGGATGACACTATGGAGTTCCACGCTTCGACAACTCGGTTACTGAAGTCATATTTTTTACAGTCAAGTTTGGAGCGGTTAATATTAAGTTTAAATCTGTTGTGTGCTCTTGTGTTGTTGTGGTTGAAGCTGAAGTAGTTGCTGACAGGCAGGACGTTGCAGCATATGATCTTGTGGGCAATACTTAGATCTTGTTTAGGGCGTCTTAGTTCAAAGCTTTCTAGGCCCAGGATTGAAAGTCTAGTCTCATAGGGTATTCTATTTCGAGTGGAGGAGTGAAGGGCTCTTCTGGTGAAGTATCTTTGGACATTTTCAAGGGTGTTAATGTCTGAGATGCGATATGGGTTCTAAACAGATGAGCTGTATTTGAGGATGGGTCTGGCAAACGTTTTGTAAGCTCTGGTAAGTAGCGTGAGATTGCCAGAGCAGAAGCTACGTAGGATTAGGTTTACAACTCTTGAAGCCTTCTTTAGTTGTACACATATAGCTGTCCATATGTCTTTTCAATGTGAGAAGATTTACTCCCTAGTACCCATTAAACAACTCTTATGGATGCTCTTTGCATCCATAAAGGAGGGGAAGCAAAGCCTTTTAATTTAACTTTCCTTGAAACAGGCAAAAGTTGTACATCCTGCTTGCCTGTCCATTGTGACTGCAGTGATAGCCAAGGGCCAAGAGGAAGTTTGTTTAACTCTTTCCTGGTTGTAACTCTGCATAGAAGAATAGGTAGCTGCAGCTATTGGGATGTAGTCAATGAGTGGGGGTAGTTTGGGGGGGAAAATCCCTGAAATTCCTTGTGTCTGAAGCAAAGTGGACTGGAGGAGGGGAGAAATCACCAATAATCAGCTTTTCCTTGGTCTATTGCAACAAAGAGGAAAAGGTCAGTTTTTAACAGATGAGCAGCATAACCCATTGAAAACAATAGTAATGAAAAACTGGAACCAGTAACAGTTGTATAAACTCAAACACCATGGACTGTTCCTTTTCACCATTCCTTGTCTTTTTCTTCCTGTGCAAAAATATGCAGAACACTGTTTTTATTTTGACCTTGCTTAAAAAGAAACTCTCTCTGTTTAGTGAACAAAAACATTATTTCTGCTTGAATGCAATTGTTCATTTTCATTCCAGAGATAGAATTGCTTTTATACAGAGTAGCAGAAAGGATATACACATAGCTTCTTCTTCTTCTTCTTTTTGGCCTAATTTAGTTCTGAATTAATAATGTAACTCCCATCACTTGTTCCATTCAGCTGCAAATCAAACTGCTGACTTGTTTTCATAACTTCAGCCACTTGCTATTTAATATCTTTTGATGTATCATGAATATATGTATGAAGAGTGTCACTTGACATTAGTACCTATTCACTTTTCTTGCAAGATCATCCCCATAGGTCATGTCTATCATGTCTCTATCTCCTGATTTCAGCAGGTCCTCATCAAGAGCATATCATTTGTTTTGCTTTGCAGTCTGTCAAGCAACACAACAAAAATGAAGATTAGGTCGCTGCACAGGATATAGTGTACAGATTTATTAGCTGGAATGTCCAATCTTTGTTGTTGAAATTCTTCTTCTCTATTGATTGCCAGCAAAGGTGCATGTTTAATTTTAAGTTGCTCTTATTTTGCTTCAGCTTATTCTGCTTTAGAAATTCATTAATTAGAATTTCAATACAGATCAAACACGTGAGAAAAGTGAAACTTATCTCCATAAAAATCTTTTTTATATGATTTAAGGATTTGCCTATAGATGGGTTATGGGAAGAAAAGACATTTGCTTGCAAATTTATAGGGAACGAAGAGTTAGTAATTTTGTTTTTACTTATTATGAAATAAAGGCCATTTTTGAAAGTCACTACTTTCATTTTTATCTTTTTCTTTATCATACTTTTTTTCTTTTTTTGCACTTTATTTTTTTAATTCATTCTCCCCCCCTCCTGCGTTTAGTCTGTATTTGAATAGAATAGAATAGAATTTTATTGGCCAAGTGTGATTGGACACACAAGGGATTTGTCTTGGTGCATATTGCTTTTACTGTTAAATTCTTTAATAGCAAATTAATCAAAATATTTAATGAAAATTATATATTTTTATTTATTTAGCATAACCAAAGTTGTATCAGTACTAAATTCCAGCATAAAACTTGACTGAAAGTGATTTAGATAACCCATATCCTCCAAAACTCTCAGCAACCTATACCAGAAAAGGATTGGAATAGTTTATCAAAGGCCATTGGGTCTAGAGATGGCCTCTTTAGGAGGAACCATTGCCTCTTTCAAGGCTGAAGGCATCACCCCAACCATCAAGGAAGCTGATTCTGTAGCACGGACTCAATCCTTTTTGGTTACTTGGTGGCATAACAACATGGAGAGCTATGTCTATTTCCTCAGGAGTCACCGGCTCAAACGCATCCCAGACCACACCAGACCATCCTCCAGGTAACTCAGCCTACATACCCAGTCAGAGTCCAAGGTGGAACAAATCTTGGTGATTATCTGTCAGACAGCCGGAATAATCCTCACAATGGCCCAGCATTTTTTTTTTTTTGGGGGGGGGGGGATCTCCTTACCCAATAGGAATTGGTTCACCCTAAATAGGAGTCCTGGCCAGCTAGTACGGAATGCAGTAATAAAATATTCATAATTGACTGCCTTATTGCCATGAGTTAATCTCTAATATGAGATCCAGTTTGGTGTAGTTTCTATGCCTAGCATGAGCCTGAGGCTGTGATGGCTAACCTTCTTCTCATTGCGTGCTGGAAATGTGCATGCCCCAACTCCTGTGCTTGACCCTCCATGCTCCTACATGCGTGCGTAACCCATGCTCCCCTACACATGTGTGAGTGACCTGCCCCCTGCACTCCCCTTGCCCCCTCTGGAGGGCCTCCAGACCCTGGAGGAGGCAATTTTTGCCCTTCGGGAGGCTTGAGAAAAACTTCTAGAGCCTGGGGGTGCACTCTGCCCTCTGTACATGCATAGCGGTTACCTGAAAATCAGCTGGCCAGAAAGAGGCATGCACATATGCGTGGTGGAGCTAAGCTGGACGATGGCTTGCATGCCCATAGAGAGGGTTTGCATGCCACTGTGGAACACATGCCATAGATTTGCCATCATGCCCCTAAGGCATCAGGCTAGAATAATAATTAATAATAATAATAATAATAATAATAATAATAATAATAATAATAATTTATTAGATTTGTATGCCGCCCCTCTCCACAGACTCGGGGCGGCTCACAACAATAATAATAACAGTATACAATGTAACAAATCTAATATTAAAAATTATCTAAAAACACATCATTTATAAATCATACAACACAAGCATACCATACATAAACTATATAAGCCCGGGGGAGATGTCTCAATTCCCCCATGCCTGGCGATATAGATGGGTTTTGGGCAATTTACGAAAGGCAAGGAGGGTGGGGGCAGTTCTGATCTCTGTGGGGAGTTGGTTCCAGAGGGCCGGGGCCGCCACAGAGAAGGCTCTTCCCCTGGGGCCCGCCAGATGACATTGTTTAGTTGATGGGACCCAGAGAAGGCCAACTCTGTGGGACCTTATCAGCCGCTGGGATTCATGCAGCAGAAGACGATCCCAGAGATATTCTGAAAGAAATTGGGAGACCATGGGTTCTAGTCCTATCTTAAGTACAAACCCAGTCAATTTGTCTCAAGAAAGGAGGCAATGGCAAACCTCCTCTGAAAAACCTTGACAAGAAAACTGCAGTGCTTGCTCAGACAGTCTCCAAGAAATGGATGTGGTTGGATGGAAGGGAAAAAAAGCATCTCATTATAGACTCTTTACCGTATCCAGTCAGACTCATTGTGGCTGATATAGTCAAAGAGGCCAACAAATGTATCAGAGGTAAATAAGACAGATTAATCAAGGAGTGTAAATGTTTTTAAAAATGAAAGAGATGAAATCCTTGTCTCAATTGCCATGTTGACCCAAGGACTACTGTTGCACTCTGCTAATATATAGGTAGGGAGAATACACACAAAAGCTAAATGAGATTTCATTTTTTAAGTGTGGCTGTTAAGTGTGACAAAGTTGGCAGAATTTTGACTAAAATAATATGAGACGTGACAATGAGCAATATTTGTAGAATTTTTTGCAGATGTTTTTGAAACAGATTTTTGCTTTCCAGCAGATAAACTGAAAAAAAAAATAAATTTATTATGTAATAGGTTTAGAGAAGCCATTTAATAAAGTGAATAGACTTGAATTATGTTGTATTTTTCAAGAGAATGAAATTGAAGTGTGGTTGAGGAATGATTCCATTACTTGAATGACAAAACATAAACAGACAGTAAGTCAAGGATGATGTGTTCTCTTTGATGATTTAATATATTTATGGATAAATTTATGTGAAATGCTTGTGATAGCAACAGAATGGTATTTGTGGCGATGTGAATGCAAGTGTACACAGTTGATACTATGTTGTTAGCTGAGAAAAATAACTTCCAGTAAAAATTCAATAAATTATATAATGGAATGTGGAATATGAATCTGAAGATTAACACATCAAAGACCACTAGGTAAATTTGGCAGAGAAAAGGAAGTGACAAGTGAATGAAAAGTAAAGCAAATAGATGAATTTGTGTACAGTATCTTAGTTGGGTTCTTGACTGATTATGGAAACACTTTTAAAAGCCATATGTAGATTAAATAACTTGCATCCCCCACAAATTGCTGATAAAATGAATGACATCATTTGGGTTAAGGATTTCAGGAGACCATCACACTATTTCCTCTAAGATGCAGAACTTTCATTGTACTTTCTTGATTTAGCGTAACGTTACCATTTGATTAGTCATTAATTTTATGAACACCTTCCACTGAAATGTGCAGGACAGTGATGGCATGGATGCCACAGGTGGCAGGCAGAGCCATATCTGCTGGCATGTGAGCTGTTGCCCTAGCTCAGCTCCAATGTGCATGTTTGTGCTGCCCAGCTGATTTTTGGTTTGCACAGAGAATCTCGGAGGATGTTTTTGGCTTCCAGAGAGCCTCTAGGGGATGGGGGAGGACGTTTTTACCTTCACCTGGCACCAGGGAAGCCTTTGGAGCCTGGGGAGGGTGAAACATGAACCTACTGGGCCCACCAGAAATTTGAAAACTGGCCATTTCTGGCCTCCAGAGGGCCTCTGGGGGGGGCTGTTTTTGCACTCCCCAGGCATTGAATTATGGGTGTGGGCACTTGCACCTGCGTGATAGTGCACACCCACACTTTTTCAGCACCAGGTTTGCCATCACTGGTGTAGGGTATAGATATACAGTGGTCCCTTGATCATCGCGAGGGTTCCGTTCCAGGACCCCACGCGACGATCGATTTTTCGCGAAGTAGCGGTGCGGAAGTAAAAACACCATCTGCGCATGCGCAGATGGTGTTTTTACTTCCACCGCAGCAGCGAGGAGCCGAAGATTGGGGTTTCCCCGCCGCCTCGCTGCTGCCGCTTGTCCGCGCGCGTGCCGCCCGGCCTTCCCCCGCCCACCCCGTTGCTCTTATTGCTTCCCAGCTGGGAAGCGGCCCCCGCGCGCGCGCCGCCCGGCCTTCCCCCACCCACCCCGTTGCTCTTATTGCTTCCCAGCTGGGAAGTGGCCCCCGCGCGCGCGCCGCCCGGCCTTCCCCCGCCCACCCCGTTGCTCTTATTGCTTCCCAGCTGGGAAGTGGCCCCCGCGCGCGCGCCGCCCGGCCTTCCCCCGCCCACCCCGTTGCTCTTATTGCTTCCCAGCTGGGAAGCGGCCACCGCGCGCGCGCCGCCCGGCCTTCCCCCGCCCACCCCGTTGCTCTTATTGCTTCCCAGCTGGGAAGCGGCCCCCGCGCGTGCGCCCCCCGGCCTTCCCCCGCCCACCCCGTTGCTCTTATTGCTTCCCAGCTGGGAAGCGGCCCCCGCACGCGCGCCGCCCGGCCTTCCCCCGCCCACCCCGTTGCTCTTATTGCTTCCCAGCTGGGAAGCGGCCCCCGCGCGCGCACCGCCCGGCCTTCCCCCGCCCACCCCGTTGCTCTTATTGCTTCCCAGCTGGGGAAACTCCACCATCTACGCATGCGTGGCCATAGAAAAAAAGGGCACGCATGCGCAGATGGTGTTGTTTACTTCCGGGTTGAAAACTCGCGATATAGCCCTTTCGCGATGCTCGAGGACGCGAAACTCGAGGGATCACTGTACTGTTATATATATCTACATCAGAAATCACTATTATCAGTAATAGCTCTGACAAATGGCTAGATCCAATATTCTAACTACCGTATCTCTCCAAACTCATGCTGGGCTTTGATATGTAATCCTGACATGTGCTTGCGTTAGCAAGGAAGGAGTACATTTTGATGAGGGGCCTGTAGGCATCTGTATCATGAACTGATAGAGATGAGCACTATATTGGATGGGGAAAAGGTGCAGCACAAGGAGAACTTCATGGCCCTTGTTGGCAGTCCCTTGAAGCAAGTAGGTCTTCCCAGGACTTCATGAGTACTTTCTAAAGCTGCAGAATAGTTCTGGGAAAGATACATTTGGTGAAGTTGATGGATGCTCTATGAGTATCCCTGCATCACCAAACTACCTTCTTTTCTGACTCTAAAGGGACACACACAGCACTACTCTATCAATTGACCAATTACAAATGACAAGTGTAATATTTTTCATGACACCTATTAAATTGATAGATGGTATATCCTCAGAACTAACAGGTTTTCACTTCCTATAGAAAGTTAAGAATGTTACTGTACTGAAATTGCTCGATCAATACTTGTCTTGGGAAAAAAGACTGGTTGTTTTTCATTGCCTTCACTAAACACAGAATAAAGCTGGAAGCATGGGAAGTCACACTCAATTCCATAAATTTCTTTAATAGTCCAGCTTAAATAACTGTGAATATCCATTGATTGGAATAAAATCCAATGGTGATGAAACAAACTCAATTTCTTTTTCTTTTTTTAAAGTTTTGTTTATTAGTTTTCAAGTTTTAAAAACAACATTTCTATATTTTAATACAGATCTATGCCTGCTTTTCCCCCCAGTTTGTTACATTTCTTATAACCACCTCTTCATAAAAACATCTATTACATTGCATTTTAATGTATTTCTCATTTTTTTACATCCTTTCACATTTTATCCCAATCTTTTGCCTTTATTACTTATCCAATTACACCAAATATTCCAAATCTCATAATATTCTGAGCTACTAATTTCCTTGATCTCTGTGATCATCCTGTCCATTTCTGCACATCTAAAGATTTTGTCTATGATATTATTTTCTGGAGGGGTCTCTTTGTTTTTCCAGAATTGTGCATAGGATACACTGGTAGCCGTAGTTATATGAGTAATTAGATATTGTATTTTTTTGTGGGGTGGTGGTGGTATTTTTTTGGTCTTTATTCCTAGAAGCATGCATTCTGGAATGAGTTCTATATCCATTTCTGTTATCTCCAATAGCCGCTTATGAATTGTTTTCCAAAATCCTTTTCCTTTGGGACAAGTCCATAAACAAACTCAGTTTCTGTCATAGAAGCAAGCCCTATATTTACATTAGAAAGACACTGTATGTTATCTCTAGAGGCTTACTTAAATCAAGAAAATATACAAAAGTTCCAGTAGGGTTTAAAGTCAGGTACTGCAGCAGAACTGTCTATGTTGAAAATCGACGGACAAAAAATAAATAAAAGCAGGGCATTTTCGCTCATTCATGTGGGTAGAATTTTGAAAGACGTTTCCTAGCTACGAGTTCAGAGTTGTTCTGTTTTGACATGCTATTTTGGGGCTCCCAAATGATGGCTTTCAGTTGAAGAGTATGCTTGTGGTTGAACAATCCTTGCTGCTGGATTTATGCTTACAGTCAATACTGTGTGCTTCTGAGGCCCTGGCTGAGCATCACATTAAGTAGCCTGTCAACAAATAGTGCAGGCTTCTTACTTGCCTATTTGCTCCACTATATTTGCAACAGGTCATTTGTGGAGAGAAAACAGGTGACAAGGAGAATAAGCTTCACACATTTGTTCACTCACATCTATGGGAAGTCCTGGTCCTTCTTCTATGCAGGTCAAAAGCCAGTTTCGCTTAGCTTTGCCAGGACATATTTGCCCTTCCGATCCAAACTGTTCTTACAATGGATAGAGTACCAAAGGAACGAAGTTAATACCATCCCATAAATCTGGACAAAAAAAAATAAACGAAAAGGAAACAAACATTTGAAAATATATAGGTTAACTAAATATAATGCTCCAAAAAAAATATATGGAACACTCAAATAACACATCCTAGATCGGAATGAATGAAATATTCTCATTGAATATTTCATTTGCACAACTATTCCATTTGCACAACAGCATGTGAAATTGACTGTCAATCAGTGTTGCTTCCTAAGTGGACAGTTTGATTTCACAGAAGTTTGATTTACTTGGAGTTATATTTTGTTTTTTAAGTGTTCCCTGCTATATGCCTGTATTTCTAGCCTAATACTCAATTGCCCTGCTGCTTTAAGTGTTTTCAGAATCTCTGGGTTAAGATTGTTACATTGAAAGCTTTAGGCCCAGCATTGTCTATCTGTAGACTGAGCTTCTCAGGAGTCCCCCCATTCCCCCCCAACCAGTTTTTTTGTGGTACAGTAGTACCTTGTGATATGAACCATTCGTCATACAAACTTTTCGAGATACGAACCCAGGGTTTGGAAATTTTTTGCCTCTTCTTACGAACTATTTTTGCCTTACGAACCTGCCGCTGGGATGCTCCGCCTCCGGACTTCCATTGCAATGGCGTTCAGATTCAGGAGACCGCCGAGAAGTGCTGCCCCCCTGCTGTCACCTTCCAAAACAGCCAGGGGGCTTCTCGGCGTTCTCCCGAACACCGAACCTGGAAGTTCGGCAAAAGTTTGGGTTTGGGGTTCAGGTTCGGTAGACCACCGTGAAGCGCCGCTGCCCAGCTGTCACCTTCCCAGAAGAGCCGTGGAGCTGTTGGCCGGTCAGGAGGCTCAAACGGAGGTGGGAAATCCCAATAGGGAATTCCAGGGATGGAGCTTTGATGTCACAGAGACGTCCTTCCTGGCCAGCGTGCCCAGCTGTTTCGGAAGGTGACAGCCGGGCGGCGGTGCCCATTGGAGCGCCCATTTTTGCGATTTTTTGAGGGAGGGGCTTGCACGGATTAATCGGTTTTCCATTGTTTCCTATAGGAAACATTGTTTCGTCTTACAAACTTTTCACCTTACGAATCTCCTCCCTGAACCAAGTAAGTTCGTAAGATAAGGTATCACTGTACTTTTATTCCTGAGCCTTGACTTTCTTAAAGATTGTTAAATGGTTGTTTTCTAGAATGCTTCTAATCTAAACAATTGGAGAACCAACTACTGTTATTCAAACCAGCTTCAAATAACACCTGCTGACTAGCTCTGAGCTCGAGAGGCCATTCCAGTGGGAAGAGGTAGTCATTATGAATAGAAAAAATTATGATCAATAAGTTGACATTGCATAACGTTAGCAAAAAGGAGTGACTTGCAAAGCCTTGTTACGCCCTCAATAATTCCACGAAAGATGGAAAGATTAATGCAAGGAAGAAGGCAAATGTTCTTTCCAAAGGAGAGGATCAATACTTTATGTTCTTAAAACATAATTAGGAAATGTTGTAATCTTTCATCTTAATTCTTACACTGCTATCCCTTCTTTCTCCTCAAAGCAGTTTCTCAGAAATCCATTTCTTTTATATCCTAATGCAGCTTCCAGCAATTAAAGAAACCAATAATAAAATGCAATAAAAGTCTAAGAGAGAAGGGAGCAACACAACAGGATAAAGCAGAAGCAGATAATGCAATTATCTCCATATATCTACTTTCTGTCATGCTATTAATCTTAAATCAGATGGAAAATAGAATATGTGACACAATGACTTTGATCCAATTGTCATGATTTCGGTGGGTGGTGTGGGGGGATGCAAAGCACTAAATACAGTGGACTTTATATTAAGAAATATATTATATTATATAATATAATATATTATATTATTGTATGCTGCCCTCGGAGAATGAATGAATGAATGAATGAATGAATGAATGAATAAATAAATAAGGAAACAATAAAATACAACAACAATAGCAACAATCTGATAAAATATATAATACCCTAAAAAAATCCTCTACAAGGCTTGGGAGAAGTGGTACCGATGGTTAACCAACAAAACAATATGAAACAACTACTAACAAGAAAAAAGGAACTACTCAAACGCACGTTCCCATCTCACAACAGACCACGTTGTAATTACAAAATTTAATACACTTTAAATCTCTAAATAGACATTGGTTTCATAGACTGTCTGAACTCAATCCTATTGATATTGATCCGTTATTACTAATCAACTATCTATTCCTGCAAACACTTATAAGTCGGTGTTAGTGGGGGGTCAGAGGTCGGCTCCGAGGTCTCTCCCTTGTGGGGTGCCTCAGGGGGTCGGTCCTCTCTCCCCTGCTATTTAATATCTACATGAAGCCGCTGGGTGAGATCATCCAAGGACATGGGGTGAGGTATCATCAATACACTGATGATACCCAGCTTTACATCTCCACCCCATGTCCAGTCAACGAAGCAGTGGAAGTGATGTGCTGGTGCCTGGAGGCTGTTGGGGCCTGGATGGGTGTCAACAGACTCAAACTCAACCCGGATAAGACGGAGTGGCTGTGGGTTTTGCCTCCCAAGGACAATCCCATCTGTCCGTCCATTACCCTGGGGGGGGGGAATTATTGACCCACTCAGAGAGAGTCCACAACTTGGGCGTCCTCCTCGATCCACAGCTCACATTAGAGAACCATCTTTCAGCTGTGGTGAGGGGAGCGTTTGCCCAGGTTCGCCTGGTGCACCAGTTGCGGCCCTATCTGGACCGGGACTCATTGCTCACAGTCACTCATGCCCTCATCACCTCGAGGTTCGACTACTGTAATGCTCTCTACATGGGGCTACCTTTGAAAAGTGTTCGGAAACTTCAGATCGTGCAGAATGCAGCTGCGAGAGCAGTCATGGGCTTACCTAGGTATGCCCATGTTTCACCATCACTCAGCAGTCTGCATTGGCTGCCGATCAATTTCCGGTCACAATTCAAAGTGTTGGTTATGACCTTTAAAGCCCTTCATGGCACTGGACCAGAATATCTCCGAGACCGCCTCCTGCCGCACGAATCCCAGCGACCGATTAGGTCCCACAGAGTGGGCCTTCTCCGGGTCCCATCAACTAAACAATGTCGGTTGGCGGGCCCCAGGGGAAGAGCCTTCTCTGTGGCGGCACCGACTCTCTGGAACCAACTCCCCCCAGAGATTAGAACTGCCCCTACTCTTCCTGCCTTCCGTAAACTCCTTAAAACCCACCTTTGCCGTCAGGCATGGGGGAACTGAAACATCTCCCCCTGGGCATGTTTAATTTATACATGGTATGTTTGTGTGTATGTCTGTTAGTATATGGGGTCTTTTTTAAATCTTTAAATATTTTAAAGTTATTTGGATTATTTATGATTTGTTCTATCTTGCTGTGAGCCGCCCCGAGTCTTCGGAGAGGGGCGGCATACAAATTTAAATAATAAATAAATAAATAAATAAATAAATAATAAATAAACTTACTCCTTCCTTTTCATCATATACACCTACCATACGACACAACTCAAAAGTCGTCAATTCAAAACTGCCTGCTGTCTCGCAGGTCTTCCCCTCTCTCCCCTATTCAAACTTCACCTCCTTATACATCTCTCAGTACCTTTTTATGCCTTACTACAATTACTTAACCCAACCCATTTTTGAATTCGTATATGTATCCGATTTGAAGTGATGTTGTTATATTTGCATAAGCTCAACTTTGAATAGAGATGCTACTTTCTTATGCATTGTTTACTACCCTACTTTACTATGTATAGTTCTTTATGTTATTCCATTATATGTTTTGTGTTCTTTTTCTGTATATTTTTTCCTTTCCCCCTTTCCTCCCTTCTTTCTTTTTAAAAAATTCAATAAACTTTTTTTCAAAAAAAAATCCCTAAAAAAGTCCATGCATACATATAGTCATTCCTAGTTTCAGGCCTGCCGGAAAAGCCAGGTTTTAATGGCTTTCTGGATGACCAGTAGGGTGGAGATAGTGCGGATCTCGGGGGGCAGTTGATTCCAAAGTTTCGGGGCCACCACATTGTTTGGCAGACAGGACCCGGAGAAGGCCAACTCTGTGGGCAGCGTGGTGTGAGGCAGGAAGTGGTCCTGTAGACAGTCTGAGCCATTTAGGGCTTTAAAGGTAATAACCAACACCTTGAATTGTGTCTAGAGATTGACTGATAACCAATGCAGCTCACGTAAAGTTGGAGTAATGCAGGCGTACCTTTGTACACCCGTTATTGCATGTGCTGCTGCAGTTTGTACCAGCTGAAGTCTCCAAACGCTCTTCAAGGATAGCCCCATGTAGATCCATAATAATAATAATAATAATAATAATAATAATAATAATAATAATAATAATAATAATAATAATAATTATTATTATTATTATTATTATTATTATTATTATTATTAATAATCAGATTTGTATGCCGTCCCTCTCCGAGGACTCGGGGCGGCTCACAACAACATAAACAGTGTACAAATCCAATTGTAAAATGCAATTTAAAACCTTTATAATAAAATAAAATAATCACACAAACAATCAAGCCATACACCAGCCTTGACAATTGGGGTATGTGTTAGTTTCCCCATGCCTGGCGACAAAGATGAGTTTTTAATAACTTACGAAAGGTGAGGAGGGTGGGGGCAGTCCTAATCTCTGGGGGGAGTTGGTTCCAGAGGGCCAGGGCCGCCACAGAGAAAGCTCTTCCCCTGGGTCCCACCAGATGACATTGTTTAGTCAATGGGACCCGGAGAAGGCCAACTCTGTGGGACCTAATTGGCCACTGGGATTTGTGCCACAGAAGGCGGTCTCGGAGCGGATGTATTCTGGTCCGATGCCATGTAGGGCTTTGTAGGTCATATCTAACACTTTGAATTGTGACCAGAAATTGATTGGCAGCCAATGCAGAATTACAAGGCCTGAGCTTGTTTTGATATGGGAAAGAAATATCTACATCAGGCTGAGAATTAGAAAGGATTTATATCCCAATATATTAGGGAGAAATATGATATAATGTATGCATACAATATTTACATATAAGATTTGCAGTCAAATTCAATACAAATCTAACTCAAATCCCACTGAATTTTCCGAGGTTTCATTTTGCCTACAGGTGCATGGAGCAGCAATGCTTCTCAGCTGATTGATTAAATTAATCCATTAAAAGAACTTATTGATCACTTAATATGCCATATTTAGTTACTGGACAACCTAATGCTGTTTTTAGTTCATTAACTTAAAAGAAACCATTAACAATTAGAAAGCAGGGTGTTTGCACACCCTTACATGTGCAGAAAATAAGGCAAGTTTTAAAATGTTGATTCATACTTGTTTATATAAAAAAACCAAGCAGATATTATTTTATAAAAGAAAAATGTTTACCTCTATGCAAATTTATGCAGGTCTAATTATATAGATTTGTATTTATAAATGCAGTGGAGTAATAAATGGACCATTAAAAAGCAAGGAGTTATATTTCTCAGTGAAAAAAAAATAACATAATCTAAAATCTTGGCTGAATGATACTTTTATTAGTAACTTAATTACTACAAGTTAATATTATGGAGTTCTAATTGGTCATTAATTGGTTGGTTTCACACATAACATTAAGCCATAAACTTTGGTTCACAAGGCAGACTTCTGGGCTAAATTTAGTGCTAAGCCAAAATTAAATCAATCACATTTTGGTTTAAAATGATGGTGTAGATCTTACTATGAAGCCTCTGAAAGATCAGGAAGATCAATATGGAAACATTTCTGATAGATCTGGGACAGTGATTCAGTGATAGGGATCAGAGAAATGTCTAAAGATAGATTTATTTGCTAGTACAAACAAACAAACAAAATACCACTGTAGCAGAATACTTTTTACAACTATGGACACTTTTACAAACTTCAAACTTGACAGCTTTAAGACTAGTGGACTTCAACTCCCAAAATTCCTCCTCCAGTCTTGCTAGCTCAGGAATAGGAGTTGAAGTCCACAAGTCTTAAACTTGCCAGGTTTGAAGATCCTTGCACCCCTAACCCCTAACCCAGGGGGTCTTCAAACTTGACAGATTTAAGAATAGTGGACTTCAACTCCCAGAACTCCTCCTCCAGTCATGCTAGATGGGGTCATTAGAAGGCAAAACCACACCCATTTTTGAGAAAAAAGTCCGTTTTTGCCCGTGTTTTCACAAAAGTGGAGACATTTTTGCCATCGAACAGAGTGATCAATGCCTGGAATTCACTACCTGACTCTGTGGTTTCTTCCCCAAACCCTAAAACTTTAACCTTAGACTGTCTACAGTTGGCCTCACCCCATTTCCTAAGAGATATGTAAGGGGTGTGCATAAGCACACCATTCTGCCTACTGTTCCTGTCTTACTGTTCTATTCTATAATTTACCTGTACCTACTTTGCTTATACTGTATATGTTTATATCAATACCTGCTATTTGTATTGACAAATAAATAAATAAATGAATGGGGGGGGGGAGATGGAAAACAAAGAGTTACCATGAAGAAAATTGTGATGGTCATCAGTATAGAGACAATGTCCATATGTTTTTTCAAGAAGTATTTGATTTCTTGGAGACAGTCCTGCAGTTTGGAAAAAATAGACTTAATAACCACTCACATGGGAATATACTCTTATTGAAACACATTGGAATTTACAGTTCTAGTCAGCCCTTATTGATAGGTTTCGGTTCTACATTACATTCCCTGCTTATATTCTCAGTCACATTCTTGTTAATTAGGATTCAGGTTAATTTTTGTCCCTAAGCTTTATTGCTACATTGTGGTGCGGAAAGAAAGATTTTTGTCTGGATAGTGAGGTGATTTGAAGATAGACTTTCCACTCCATTTCATGCACTATGATGCTCATTTCAATTCTGATCTATGCTTGAAATTAAGGTAGAATTTAGATTTTATTGTAAGCTTAACATTTAGCATGATGTGTTGCCTGTCTGTTACAAATTGGAAATTATGTTCTTAAGTAGAACTCTGATATGGCCTGTCTGTGTCCCGTGCACAGCTGTTCGCGGATCCCAAGGATTGAGAGATGATTGTGGCGTGGTACCATAGGCATGTGCACCTGGCACCCGAATCTGATAGTGAGGAGGTTGGAGGTAGTGTCAGAGGTTGAAAGCCAACCAGGGCCTTCTGTACCTCCCAAGGTGCATATGAGTGACTCAGGAGAAGAGGAGGAGCTTCTTCTTGATGCTAGGGCATGCAGGGCTGCTAGAAGGCAGGAGTGACTAAGCAAAATGAGGCCTCTTCATGAATAGAGCTACAGACCAATTGGCCACACCCTTAGACTATTTAAGGCTTAGCCATGTGACGCTTCAATGCGGAAGTCAATGTTGTTCCATTCCAGAATGGTTTTGTTCCTTTCTCTCTCTTTCTCTCTCTTTCTCTCTCTGACATTCTTGCTCCACTTGTGATATTAAAATTTGACTTCTCTTATTTTGCTAATGAGCTCTGGGCTTTCTGCCAACCTTGCGTAAGTTCCAGGGAAGGATACCTGCTTGGACTCTGGCCAGTGGTTAAGACATTAATTAGCTATCTCACTGAACAGGCTTCTTTATGATTTCTTGAACTTTTAAAAAAGATCCAATTGCTAAGAAAATATTAGAAGTAAATAATTAGTTTTTAAATCTTTTGTGTGGGCAGGCCCAGAGATTTCGTTACTTGACAACCTATCAGATAAAATAAATTTAAAAAAACAACAAACAGGGAGCAGCAGAGATAACTAATTAGCAGACTCCAGCCAAAAATATGTTCATTTATTTTTTTTAAAAAAACCAACATTTGGAACAGGCTATCACTGGTCTATAATGTTCATATTATATTTGTATAGTTCGCTACATTTGCATTTTAAATTCCACAATTTAGGATACAAATGATCTTCAGGATAAAAATGAAGTTTCACTTAATTTAGGTGAAAGATCCTGTGCGGTAATAAATGTTTTTGCATTGCCTCAAACACCTTCCTGCACTAGAAAGGCCTGTCAGAATTAATCATGATGTCATCTTACTATAGTTTGAGCTTTCTATCTCTGTTCCAGGCTAGGAAGCTAAAAAAAAAAATGAAACCAGGTTGTATAGCTTGCTCTGCTGAACAGGAAGAGGGTAAAACAGGAAGTGCAATATACTTTTGCAATGGATAATCATTAAATATGATACTGTATCTCATTTTGGCTTACAGGATAACATTATTAGTCTTATTATTAAATGTATTTGCTCATGGTGACTCAGACACATCATAACCTAAGAGGGTACATATCTTTTTCATGAACAAATCAGCATGTTGCATCTTTGAGCTACAATTATCCATAAGTAGGAAGCAGATATAACAAGAATAGTAGCACGTCTAGATTGGTGCCAGTTCGGACCAGCTTGCCTGAACTGGTGGTGGAAATTTGCTCCTGCTCATTGAACCGGCAGCAATGTCAGGTCATCGCTCCTTGAAAGCAGCTGGCAAAGAACCCTCTGCGCATGTGCAAAGGCTTATGGGCACGCGCATAGGGTCATTTCCTCGATGTGACATAGGAAGCAAAATGCACACTTCCAACACAATGCGAACAGGTAAGGAAGGCAAGTTTGAAACACACACACACACCGATCCAGATCCAGCAATAGTGAAACCAAAACAAAAGGCAGGGGAGAGAAACTTCTAGCATATTCTTCCCACAAATCTCCTCTCAGTAGAGAAGAACAAATAAACGTTCTTTCAAAAGCTTTTTCAGTACAATCTCTCTCTGGCTCAACCACTGAGTATTATGGAAGATCCAGATGCCCTCATAATTCATTTGTAATGGCCCTGTGTTTTCTCACTGCTGCATCTTTTTAATTAACTGCTGAAAGCAGTTGGATTGCAGAGTCACTTTGCGGTTTGCAAAGCAAGTTCTTTCTTTCTCTCAGGGCTTCTCTAAGCTCACAAAACAGGAAGAGAGATTCTACAGAGTACAATGTCCTTATTCTCTGACTAAATATGTGTAAGGTCTGGAAGCAAGACCACAAATTACTGGAATCTGATTCAATTTTATTCACGTTTTAAATAAAACGTCAGTGTGAACACTGGAACAGAGGAAATCCTACTTTTGTTCTAATGGAGACAAAACTGACATAGTTTACATTTTCTTCATTTTCAGTTGTTCCTTTCCAATAGGATTAATAAAGCATCCAAGGTTTGTTTGTTTCTTAAATTCCTATAAATAAGCCTTCTCGGAGAACAGTAAAACAAATTGATAATTCAGCCTCTAGTGATGATAATGTACAATCAACCTTCCTACCATGGTACCATGAAAGCAATAATTTTAAGTCCTGCACCCTAGGGCTGCAAGATCATTTGCACATCCAAGCATTATATGCTTCAAAAGTGCAAGAATGCCATTTTTTTTCTATAATGCCGTTCACAGGTCTATATTTTTTGGAACTGTGTACAGAGAAAGTGACAATTTTTATCACATAGAAACATAGAAGACTGATGGCAGAAAAAGACCTCATGGTCCATCTAGTCTGCCCTTATACTATTTCCTGTATTTTATCTTACAATGGATATATGTTTATCCCAGGCATGTTTAAATTCAATTACTGTGGATTTACCAACCACGTCTGCTGGAAGTTTGTTCCAAGGATCTACTATTCTTTCAGTAAAATAATATTTTCTCATGTTGCCTTTGATCTTCCCCCCAACTAAATTCAGATTGTGTCCCCTTGTTCTTGTGTTCACTTTCCTATTAAAAACACTTCCCTCCTGAACCTTATTTAACCCTTTAACAAATTTAAAGGTTTCGATCATGTCCCCCCCCCTTTTCCTTCTGTCCTCCAGACTATACAGATTGAGTTCATTAAGTCTTTCCTGATGCGTTTTATGCTTAAGACCTTCCACCATTCTTGTAGCCCGTCTTTGGATCCGTTCAATTTTGTCAATATCTTTTTGTAGGTGAGGTCTCCAGAACTGAACACAATATTCCAAATGTGGTCTCACCAGCGCTCTATATAAGGGGATCACAATCTCCCTCTTCCTGCTTGTTATACCTCTAGCTATGCAGCCAAGCATCCTACTTACTTTTCCTACCGCCCAACCACACTGCTCACCCATTTTGAGACTGTCAGAAATCACTACCCCTAAATCCTTTTCTTCTGAAGTTTTTGCTAACACACAACTGCCAATGCAATACTCAGATTGAGGATTCCTTTTCCCCAAGTGCATTATTTTACATTTGGAAACATTAAACTGCAGTTTCCATTGCTTTGACCATTTATCTGTATTCTAACCTCATGAGAGCTGCTCAGAAGCTTGCTTAATAGCAGAACATGGGCCAAACAGTAGAGTAGAGGGATTCTGATGATACTCCCATACTGTAGGGAAAGGATCAGCCTGGTCCGGATGTACCAGTAATGGTGGCCGCCGGTGGTTTGCATAACTGGTAGCAGCAACAGCGTGAGGCTGCGCCCACCTGCCCGGGTGTCATCATTTTTAATTTTTAACTCTTTGTGTATGCGCAATGGGTTCTGCGTGTGTGCAGAGTGTGAAAAGGCATGCATGACGGTGATGCGTGCTTCCAAACCGGTAGGAAAAGTAGATTTCACCGCTGGATGCCTGAAAAACAAAGGAATGGCCTCACAGTCAAGTGTTCTCTTACCTCCTCTTCTATTTCCAGAATTTCTGAAGTACACATTTCATCTTCTATGCTGTTTCTTTCTCCAAAGGGCGACCTCTTCCCACAACATAGAAACTAAAATAGAATGTTAAACGTGTTATTTATTTAGTCATAGAGTAGATTGGAGTTATTACAAGCTTTTGAGAAGAGATCTGCCCACTTTGGATTTTATTTCTTTTTTGTTATTCTTTTAAGTTATTCTGATTTGTTCCTTCTTGGGGTTGGTATATACTTGGTCCCAATTGATTACTCATGAAATTATTTATTTATTTACCTAATTTGCATGATTGGCTATTTCTCATATGATTCTGGACTGCTAATATCAAATTAAAAACCTCAAATTCACACAATATTAATTAAAACACACTGAACCCAAGGCACCTCTTATATACTGTTATGTTTGCAAATTGTTTAAACAAATGTGATTGCTGATTGGATCAGGTGCAGCCAATAAGAAGCCGCAGGCGCGACCAATAAGAAACCCATAGGCGCGACCAATAAGAAGCCTCGGCACGAAGCCTGAAACATTGTCACCAATCCCCTGCGCTGGTAACAAAAGTATAAAAGGTGCTGCTTCGGCCACTTTTCCTCCAAGTCACTACCTGCCTGCGAGCTGGTCACTTTTAATGTTCCTGATTACTAAATAAAGAGCTGTTAACCCTTTCCTCGACCTCCAGCCTCTGATTTAACATATACCCACACATGTAAACTTCTCAAATGGATTCACTTTACTTCTGACCCAATGCCAACGGATAAAACCTGATAAAAACCCAGCAATTTAGACAATCTATACCTGAGATATATGCAAGGATGAAATTCAGCAGGTTCTGACAGGTTCTGGAGAACCGGTAGAGGAAAATTTTGAAAAGTTTGGAGAACCAGCAAAAATCACCTCTGGCTAGACCCAGAGTGCGGTGGGAATGGAGATTTTGCAATATCCTCTCCCCAAGAGTGGGGAGGGAATGGAGATTTTGCAATATCCTCTCCCCAAGAGTGGGGAGGAAATGGAGATTTTGCAGAATCCTTCCCCCAAGAGTGGGGAGGGAATGGAGATTTTGCAGTATCTTTCCCCTGCCATGACCACCAAGCCACGCCCACAGAACCGGTAGGGAAAAAAATTGAATTTCACCCATGGATATATGTTGTTCCATAGAGTCCCATAATACAGATAACCAAGGTACTGAGTTCATTTTCAAAGCCTTTCATGCCACAGGGCAAGGTTATTTGCAGAACCTCTATAAGATCTGACAAGGCTAAGTGCTGAAGAATTCTTCGATTAAACAATGTATTCTGGTGGAGCCCAGAAGATAGAACTTCTGTATTGTGGAACATGCTATACCTCCACACACAGACAGGCCTGGTAAGACTTCTGATCTCTCATACATAGAAACAGATTAACTGTATTTGGGTCATTATGATTATTTAATGTAACCTTTTAATTTTTAATTTATTTAATTCAGTAAAGCTGCTTTCACTTTTCACTCAAGAAGAGAACGAGATTTATCTTATTTATAGTTCAGGGCTGCATTTCTGTTATTTAGTAGGATTCTGAGCAGACACGTGATAATTTTCTGATTGTTCCCAGATTTCACAGTGATTAAAGACAGCAGAGAAAGGCCATAATAAAATTATATTTTCAGGTTCCTGGCAAGGTTGGAAACCAACTCCATTTATATTTTGTAAGTTCTTTAACCATATAAAAAAAGCATCTGTCACTGTTTTAGCAATGTGTTGCCAAAGTTCATAACAGAATCTGGGATTCACAGTTACTTTTGAGTACAATGATAACCATGCAATCCTACACATAAAATACAGCTATGGATTTTGAGTTCTAAAAAAAAGTGAATTTTGTACAGAAGGGAGACCAGAACTGTTAAGTTTCAGAAACAGGTATTTCTTAGAGCCCTTGTTAGATACTTTTTAAAAACAATCTGACAGGAAAATATTTCATTTAGTCATCTTTTGTAGAGGATTTGTATATGACTCTCCTCCCACAACTATTTTCTTTATCATGCAGTATTTTTCATATATACTGTGGGACAGGGATGGGTTCTAACTTATCTCACTGCTGGTTTACTTTCTCCCATGTCATGTGGCTGCACCTTGTGGGCACATGCATGCGTGCGCAGTAGCAAAAAATGATCAATTTTTTTTAAAAAGCCCAAAACAAGATGGGGCAAGTACAAGTGCACTAGAGTGCCTTCCGTCCCCTGTCCTATTGCTCTCCTATATCTCCTATACCTTTCTTCTATTCCTATATCTCTTCTTCTGTTCTTTCATTGATATGTTCTATTCCTATACCTTCTTTTCTATTCTTTCATAGATATATTTTACTATGAGTATCCCCTCTATAACCTTCATCATGTATTTTACTATGTGTATATAGATATATACCCACTAAAACCCTCATTGTGTATTGGACAAAATAAATAAATAAATACATTTGTGCACAGTGTTGGAACCTTGTCTTCTGAAGGGGGAAAAAAACGTGGAAAAAATTCAAAGGAATTTTTTTTAAAAAAAAATGAGAGATGGTGGTGGCCTCCATGGACCAGCACTGACCTATCCAGTTCTCTGACATCATCGTGACGTCACCAGCTGTTTGCTACCAGTTCAGGCGAGCCGGTCCGAACCAGGAGGAACTCACCTCTGCTGTGAGCTGTGAAAACATTTACAGAACCCTCATATCCTGGACATAAACTGTTTCAACTCCTATCCTCAAAATAACACTATAGAGCACTGCTCTCCAGAACAACTAGATGCAAGAGCAATTGTTTCCTGAATGCCATCACTCTGCTAAACAAATAATTCCCTCAACACTATCAAATTATTCACTAAGTCTGCACTACTATTAATCTTTCCATCACCCATCTCCTCCCATTTATGACTGTATGACTGCAACTTTCTTGCTTGTATTCTTACGATTTACATTGATTCTTTCCTAGTATGATTTTATTGCTTATTTGTATCCAGAGCCCCAGACTTTAATTAAGTGTTGTACCTTATGTTTCTTGACATACAATACAAATCTTTTTCTTTTATGTACATTGAGAGCATATGCACCAAGACAAATTCCATGTGTGTCCAATCACACTTGGCCAATAAATAATTCTATTCTATTCTATTCTATTCAGAATACTGCCATTTTTCATGCCTCATTCATTAGCTATCCTCTCATTCATAATTACTATGCTGAGTTGCAGATGTCATTCAGTTACAGCATATTACGTCTTCCTTCCACTTTTGTTTTGTTAATTAGCTTGTATTGTAGATTCCTTGGTAGGGTAAGTTTTTTACTCATGTAGAAATATTCTGCACATGTAACAGTATGGGAAAATTAGGAATTAGTGCGTTGATGACTAAGCAAATTAATTCTTTTCTCAAGGCTCAAAGAGGTGAAAGCAGCTCCAAAGGAAGCACCAGACAAAGGTCAACATAAATTTGAATTAATTGTGTAGGATTCAAACTATAGTTATCTCTTCAGTTCAGTGGAATTATTGATGTTTGCTTATTGTTCTGGCTGCTAATCTATTTTCCACAGTAAGCCATTGAGAAGAGCTAAAAGACTTGCCACTATTACAAAAAGTGGCATGTTTATGCCAAAGCTGATCACTTTGAAATAGAGATTTACCTATGCTAGAATCCTTCTTTCGGTGCCAAGAATAGTATGGTATTCTCCCTAGCTTCTGGACTGTTTTCTTTTTAAACATGACACTATATTTTATATTTATTTGTATGGGGGGGGGGGTTGGGGGCTTTCCCCCCATTCTCTGAAATAAATAAAGGGAAATAACCCCAAGGAATTAATATTTTCAGGTCTCTTCAAGTCTCTTACAGAAAACAATTCAACTTTCTCCATTTAAATCAGTGGCAGAAATGCACTTATCTTGCATCAGATTGTTCCCACTGCTCACTGCTCACTGCTCACAGTTACTCATGCCCTCATCACCTCGAGGTTTCACTACTATAATGCTCTCTACATGGGGCTACATTTGAAAACTGTTCGGAAACTTCAGATCGTGCAGAATGCAGCTGCAAGAGCAATCATGGGCTTCCCTAGGTATGCCCATATTACACCAACACTCCGCAGTCTGCATTGGTTGCCGATCAGTTTCCGGTCACAATTCAAAGTTTTGGTTATGACCTATAAAGCCCTTCATGGCATCAGACCAGAATATTTCCAGGACCACCTTCTGCCGCACGAATCCCAGCGACCGGTTAGGTCCCACAGAGTTGGCCTTCTCTGTGTCCCGTCGACTAAACAATGTCATCTGGTGGGACCCAGGGGAAGAGCTTCTCTGTGGCGGCCCCGACCCTCTGGAAGCAGTTCCCCCCAGAGATTAGAACTGCCCCCACCCTCCTTGCCTTTCATAAACTCCTTAAAATCCACCTCTGCCATCAGACATGGGGGAATTGAGACATCCCCCCCGGGCCTATACAGTTTATGCATGGTATGTTTGTGTGCATGTTTGCTTTTAATAATGGGGTGTTTAGTGTTTTTAAATTATTAGATTTGTTGTACATTGTTTTATTGCTGCTGTGAGCCGCCCCGAGTCTTTGGAGAGGGGCAGCATACAAATCTAATAAATAAATAAGTAAGTAATCCAAGGAAGTTCATCCTTAAGTAAGTAAGTAAGTAAGTAAGTAAGTAAGTAAGTAAGTAAGTAAGTAAGTAAGTAAGTAAGCAAGCAAGCAAGCAAGCAAGCAAGCAAGCAAGCAAGCAAGCAAGCAAGCAAGCAAGCAAGCAAGCAAGCAAGCAAGCAAGCAAGCAAGCAAGCAAGCAAGCAAGCAAGCAAGCAAGCAAGCAAGCAAGCAAGCAAGCAAATAAATAAATAAATGATTAGTTCCATATTATTAAAAAATATTGGATATGGCTGTTGAAACTGGTTTTGTCCAAAATGCCTCAACCGGAGTCCTACATTGAACTGCCACTGATAATTTGCCCATTGGCTATCCCAACTGGCAGTTCTGGGATGAAAGAGTAAAAGATGAATTAAGCTGGGGCAAAACTAACCTATTCCAAATCCACCAGCAACTTACCATCTTGTGAATAGAATGTAGCTCCTGTCTTCTGGTGCTGGAAATGTTGTTTCTCACATCTTCATAAACAATATCATATGCATCAATCATGGCATTTTCCACCTACATAGATGACATTACGATCACAATTTGTGAATGTCAATAATTTGGTAAAATAAAATGTGGTTGGTTTGTATTTGCATGTGTTTTGTGCATGGGGACTGGATACACCATACTTGAATCTAAGGAAGTTCATCTGTCTGCCTTCTGATCTTGCCCCTTGAATTTACGAGTAGAAAATCCAACCCTACTCTTGATCTCTCTATGGTTTTTCTTCTTTGTACTTCTTGTTAGCCATGAAGCATTGCTGCTGTCAGCTTTGTCTTTTTCCTGCTCTCCCTTCTCTGAAATACTTTCCAACTTTTTTCCATTAAGCAATATCCATTTCAAATTCTACATAAATATGAAAGTGGTGGTTCAGTTTGTGTACAGGATGTTTGCACAGCCTTATTTGCATCTCGCTGTAGTTTATTTCTGTTTTAGGCAACTCATACCTTGTTTGTTTTCTCAAACTTAATGAATATGGGACAATTATATAACTTGCGATTCTGGCTGCAGGATGAATTTTTTTTTGGAGGGGGTATTATTTGTGATCACCCACACAATGCTTATTTTCAATATTATTGCCTTTTAAATATAGGAAGGCAACTAATAAAAAAGCATATGCACATTTTGCTAAAACAGACTGGAATATGGGGAGTTTAGAATATTTTATTAGCTTGATGTTAGTTGAGGTTGGCTGATTGGTTGTAAATTATTCAATAAAAAGTGCATTAAAACTGAGGAAAGGTCCAATAAAGGACTAATCCAAGGACCATTAAAATAAATATTGACTTCAGTGAGATTTATTCATTTTTTTGTTTTAAAGCAAAACCATTTTGTGGAGCTGTGTGTGACATCACTCCAAAAAGAGTTTAAAAAAATATAGGGAAGGCTATTATTTTACTATATATTTTTACTGTATATATTTATTGTATATACTGTATACAAACCAATAGCAATAAGCCAATTCTTTTTCTTGCACAGAACTGAGCAATTAAAACATATGGATAAAACACTGTAAAGATTCTATCACCTAGTTTATCACTTCACCATATCACTGCATTATCTGCTCTCTTTCTATTTGCAGGAATTGTAAAGAATCCCTACAAAAGGACTGGCGGGGCACCTTTTTAAATGTATATCTAAATGCTGTGCACATATGTTCAATAGTTTGGTTTGTAAGTTGTTTTCTGCAGATTTTTAAATTATATTTAATTATGTGTGGTATATACCACATTTCATTCAAACAAGTAACAAAGTGGTTTACTTAAAAATATTTTCAGATTCAATAAAATACACTGCCCAAAAAATAAATAAATAAAGGGAACACTTAAACAACACAATATAACTCCAAGTGAATCAAACTTCTGTGAAATCAAACTGTCCACTTAGGAAGCAACACTGATGGACTATCAATTTCACATGCTGTTGTGCACATACAACTTTGTACAGAACAAAGTATTCAGTGAGAATATTTCATTCATTCAATGCTGTTGCTTGTCAATGAGCTACCTACTAAAGTTACAACTGCATTTCCAAGCCTAATCTTTGAAATAGGAGTAAACTGTACTTACTTCATCCCACTGAATGTAATAACCCAATTCACACAAGACAGTTATTTATGTATGAATATGCTTAGGAATCTGTAAAGGAGGGTAGCTGAAGAGAAGACTCAGGCAATGGTCTTTTACACAGGTGTTATTTTGTGCAAAGAAATGACAGATATAAGCTTAGATAAAGCCTAGATTAAAAAATATATGGGCTTGAACCATTCTCACAGATAGCACAGCTATTTCTTGAAGTACATTTGAAAGACAAATTCCTTATGTGTCCAATCATACTTGGCCAATAAAAATTCTATTCTATTCTATTCTATTCTATTCTGTTCTGTTCTGTTCTATTCTTTATCAGGGGTAATATACAGGCAGTCCGTGATTTACAACAGTTCATTTAATGATTGTGGTCATTCAACAGGCTTGAAAAAAGTGACAAGACCATTTTTTAAGACTTAGGACCACTGAAGCATCCCCGTGGTCACATGATCAACATTCAGACGATTGGCAACTGATTCATATTTATGACGGTTGCAGGATCCCAGGGTCATATGATCCCCTTTTGCAACAAGCAAAGTCAACGAGGGAGCTGGATTCACTTAACAACTGTCTTATTCACTTAACAACTGTGGGAAGAAAAGTCGTAAAATGGGGCAAAATGTACTTTAAAAATGTTTCGCTTAGCAACAAAAATTTGGAACTAAATTGTGGTCATAAGTCAAGGACTGCTTGTAGTTCCTGTCCTTTCTGGCTTTGCTCCAAAGCTTTCCAATTCTAGAACTCTTTCTATGTAGAAACACTTCCACAGAAGTATGATTTTTCACTCCCTAAATCTTAGAAACATTTTTAGTTATCCTTATCACTCCTGGTCTCACAATTCAGAAAACCTTTCCTGTGGTAACCAGTACTCCCTCAAATAGCCAAACCAGGAGCAGCATAAAAAACCTGAGGAGAATTGCTATATAACTGCACTTTCTCTTCATTCCTATGATTTATATACAATCCTACTGAAGCCATGCATAATTCAGAAAATTAGCCTTACAGTTATCGTCTAAGCTCCAGTGAAATATTCCTATGGGATAATTATCAAGTCTGCAGACTTCTCTGCAAAGACTTGGAAACAAACAAAAAGGTCTTGAAGACACTTGAGAGGTTCAAAACGTTTTATGGCTCTATGTTTTCATGAATGAGACTGTGATAATTAATATAACTGAAAGTGCAAAACAATTTTGGAAGTTGATGTGTGGGGCAATATTTAACTATACACCTTTTCTCTTCGTTCACTTACCATAGTACTTTTGGTGACCGTCCAATATGTAGCCATTCCCGAAGCACAGAAAACCATAGTAAAACAGAAGAAACACTATAATAAAAAAAGACATCAAAATAATTCCTTAGTAAATGCTGCCATTGCTACTTCAAGTACCTTGTTTAGTGTATGTATACTTTTAACATACAAATTTTGAGACACAAAAAGGTTGTTTTTGTCACGCTGTAGATTGACAGCCTCCAAAGACATTAAGAAACATCCAGTAGTTAGATAGTTAACTCTGTTTAATAATGTAGCTCCTCCTCTATGATGTAACTGCTTTGCTCACATCCTCCTTCTTCCAGGAAGAGGAGCAATTAAGCGGACATTACGATCTATATTATTTAGCAATGTAGACGTTCATTTTATGTCTCCTAAGACAAACTTTATTTTTCTACTTTTTCTAATAAAAGTTTAGTTCATTTGAACATGCTTGGTTTGTACTTTAATAGCCATCTCCTCCGGAAGGTCCTGGCTCAGTCCTAACAGGCTGAGCACCTTGTAAAGGTAGGACCCTCTGATCCAACAGTTTTTTACAGCCATAACAGAACAAAAATATACCGTACTTTTCAGGGTATAAGATGCACCTTAGTTTTGGGGGAGGAAAACAAGGGGGGGAAATCTGCCTCTGCCTCCCAGAAATTTGCCGCAAAGCAAACAGTAAACAGTACATATGATATACACTGTTTGCTGTGTATTTCTGTGCATGTGTGCCTGACCTATAGAAATAGCAAAGAATTGGAGAAATGTACATTATGGCAGTATATTAATGCCAGAAAGGTTTCTTAAATATAGTCACATTAACTCCTCCCAATTATTTAAATAGATCTACCCCAAACACGACTACTGTATTTTTCGGAGTATAAGACGCACCCTTTTCTTCCCTAAAAAAGGCTGAAAATTCAGGTGCGTCTTATACTCTGAATACAGCTTTTTTCCCCTGAAGTTTTCCCCCCAGCCCTAACTAGGTGCTAACGATCTTCCCAGCTCTTATCTTGCAGGTTCTTTCATTGCCTCTGTCTGTGAATAATATTTTCCAAACTCTAAGTCTTTGCAGAGTTTTTTTCATTACTCTAACTTGCTCCAAGTAAGTTTCTTTCCAGCCCTAAACAGGTACTAATGATGTTCCCAGCTCTTAAGCTTGAAAGCTCTTTCATTGTTACTCTCTGCTAAGAATGTTTGGAAAACATTATTCAGAGAGAGTGAAAGAGCTTGCAAGTGGGTAACACTTGCAAGCTCTTTCACTCTCTCTGAATAATGTTTTCCAAACCCTATCTTTGTGTTGTGATTCCGTCTGAGGCCCCTCAGGGAACGGCTGATCCTCTGCCGGCTTCCTGCTCAGAGGGGGAGGATGAGGAACAGGAGGTTCAGGCAGATGGGGAGGAGGAATCTCAGGCTGAGGGAGAGGGAGGACAGCCAGAGTCCCCCGAGAGGGAACTCTCCCCAGCAAGCAGCCTGGATTCCTTAGATGAAAATGCACAAGCAATAATCGATCTCCGGCAGAGAAGAGCAACACAACGAAGGGGACAATTAGCCAGGTACTTTCAGCACTAAAGAGGCAACAGCTGGGTTTGGGTGTGGTGCTCTCTGGAAAGGCTGAAAAGGCAGACCCACCCTTCCTGGCTTGTGGAGTATTATCTTTGGGAGTCCTGGGACCTTGCTGTGATCTTTGGCATCTTGGAATTCTGGTTTGTGACTTTGAATACTGAAACCTTGGGGGGAAAAGGTATGGGTCTTATTCTCTACAGTGGTGGGTGTGCCAGCAAGAAGTCTGCTGTATTGTCTGGCCATCAGGACTCTGCTGTGAAGTCTCATAGACTGCCTGTTGGGAAGAACAGGTTTTTCTCTGTGTTTATTTTTCAAACTATAAAGTGCTTTTGCTTTTACCAGCGTGTCTGGCTGCTTTTTCCAGTTGGTGTTGAAGTCTGGGGGCACCCAGACAGAACACTTTGTAGGTTTGTATTGTTCTACTTGCTCCAAATGTTTCTTTCCAGCTCTAACCAGGTGCTAACAATGTTTCCAGCTCTTATAGGCTTTTATATGAGAGCATATGTACCAAGACAAATTCCTTGTGTGTCCAATCACACTTGGCCCAATAAAGAATTCTATTCTATTGTTACTCTCTGCTAAGAATATTTTCCAAGCCCTAAGTCTTTGCAGGGTTTTTTTCATTGCTCTAACTTACTCCAAATGTTTATTTCCAGCCCTAACCAGGTGCTAACAATGTTCCCAGCTCTTACCAGCTTTCAAGGTCTTTCACTGTTATTCTCTGCGAATAATGTTTTCCAAGCTCTACGTCTTTGCAGTTTTTTTCCCCCATTGCTCTACTTGCTCAGAATTTTTCTTTCTAGTCCCAATCAGGTTCTAACAATATTCCCAGCTCTTACTGGCTTGCAAGCTCTTTCATTGTTACTCTCTCCAAACAACCAGGGAATAAAATAATGTCCTGAAACTGACCGGACTAAGGATGCTAGCCAGATGAATGTCTGGTAAGCAGATTCTTTTCCCTATTTTCCTCACCAAAAACTAAGGCACCTTATACTCTGGTGCATCTTATACTCCAAAAAATATAGTAAGTCAGGGTTTAACTCAGCTGTCTTATATTAGTACTAAAACAAGACACTATTACATTTCAGACTATACTTGTACCGATTCTGTTAAAATTGGTGTGGCTTTCTGGAAGTATAGTTATAGTTCTCTGCTACTTAATGCAATACCACTGTTAAAAAACCCTCTTCAACTTGTTATCTAAAACATTATTAAGCAGTTTTTTTAAAAAAAATAAGTGTAATAGTTTGAACATGCTACAGACATTTAGATTTATTGACTTACCTCCTTTGCATTCAGTTCAGCAGAAAATACAAGAATTGTCTCTGTCTTCCAGCAATTTGTCTCCTTGCAGCTAGTTTCATTTTTCAGTTTAGCAGTGGCTGACTGCAGCCTCAAATCAGCCGAGGGTTGGGAAGCTGATAATGAATTGCTTGGCTTAACAGGCTCTATTCTGTTTGCTGCAAGGATGTAAATTGCTGGGAGGCAGAGGTCAAAGGGTGGAGATGGCTCCATGGGACTACATTCACTGTATAAGACACACCCATGTTTTCACCCTCTTTTGTAGGGTAAAAAGGTGCATTTTATACTCCAAAAAATACAGTACTTACTGATAAAAGACAGTATTTCTTCTATTTCCTTCAATTAATTTCAAACCTAGCATACTTAATTGATTTAAATTGGAAGACATGGAGATATAATTTTTACTCTAGGAACAAATGGATTTTTCTTCCTGCCTGTGAATGAGTGAGGCAGTGAATATTGGAAGCAAACATAGTTTTGGCCTGAGGTTTCCCTTGTTCTTTTGTTAGGTTGGGTGAAAGAGAGTGATTAGCTTAGTCACCCAGAATGCCTCCATGGCTGGAGAGGAACTTGAATCTGGATCTTCCTTGGTGTCAGTCTAACAGTCAAAACTTTACATAACGTTTCACATTCCCCCCTCCCTTTCTTTCTATTTTTTATACATTAAAGAAAATAGAAATCTGATAACATAAGCTACATATGAGCTACATATGATTAGAAGGACACATATCACTTTTAAAATGTTTTTTTCTTTTTAAAAATATTTTTATTAAAGTTTTTTTTAAGATAAGATAATACAAAATAACAAAGAAACATAGAACATATATAGGGGTTCTTTATAGCCCCCTCTTATCAGAAATTGTTTTCCGGAGTTGAATATACTTGAATATACTTAAGCATTGAATATACTTAAGCATTTACAACCTATCATCTTACCAAAATTTTCTATAATTCTAATATTATTTACTATTTACACATTTGTATTATTACTTATCAACTGGTCAATTACATTATATTGTTAAATTCTGTATGATATTCTTTTTTCTAACCATTCATAGACTTTATGCCATTCTTTATAGTATTCCAATTCTTCCTGTCCTTTTAACCTTCTCATCATCATATCCATCTCTGCGCATTCAGCAAGTTTTTTAATCAGATCTTCTTTGGGAATTTCTTCACATTTCCACTGTTGTGTAAAAGTTATTCTTGCTACAGTCAAGATGCATATGATCAAATATTGGATTTCTTTTTTGCAATTTTTAGGAAATATGCCTGATAAAACTAATTCTGGAACTTTCTTAATCCTTAAAATGTTTTTTTTTCTAGAGGTTCATGTATTTGAACAAAATGACCAAAGTAACAGTAAAAGTTCAGGTTTTAATCAGCTAATGCTTTCAGTTAAATGAAGTGCAGCGGTTATTTTTGGCCCACAAATCATTTCCAACCATGTTCTTTCTAGGTGCTTTCCTATATATTTCTTCCTCAGAACAATCTTCATTTTTTATTTGAGTGTTTTTGTACAGGACTCCATTTTAGTGGTTTAGGTCATTATTTTATGAATTAAAATATCCTGCCGCACGAATCCCAGCGGCCAATTAGGTCTCACAGAGTTGGCCTTCTCCGGGTCCCATCGACCAAACAATGTTGGCTGGTGGGACCCAGGGGAAGAGCCTTCTCTGTGGCGGCCCCAGCCCTCTGGAATCAACTCCCTCCAGAGATTCGAATAGCCCCCACCCTCCTCGCCTTCCGTAAAATGCTGAAGACCCACTTTTGTTGCCAGGAGTGGGGATAATTACCATCTTTCCCCCTTTTTTATTATGTTTTTGGCCTTACTGTATGATAAATTAGGTTGAATGTGTATGACTGCATAGTTAGGGGTTTTATTATGTTATTATTGCCTTCTTAAATGGATTTAATTTTTTATTATTAGATTTTTAATGTATTGTATTACTGTTATGCTGTGAGCCGCCCCGAGTCTTCGGAGAGGGGCGGCATACAAATATAATAAACTATAAACTAAACTATAAACTATTAAAAAAGCAGTCACTTTAGTTTCTTGTGATGTACTATAATAGATTGGCAAAATAAAAATAAACAAAATTGTGGAATTGATTGAAGGAAAAGCAGGACGGTTAATTGAATAAATATGAAATTATTATCTCTATGTAGGAAACCCAACAGAGCAAAATCCTGCAGACTGCCAAGCTCTTAAAACTCCTTTTCAGAACTTGGCCAGTTTGTTCAGACCAGATTTTATTTATACAATCAAGGCCAGGCATGCAAAAAAAGGAGGTGCTTTTTTTAAAAAAAATTCTGATTTAAATTTCCATGATAACCAGCTGGAGTCATGAATTGTGAGATCAAAGAAATGAAGCAATCTATTATTCAACAAAATGACGTGCATTACATTGCCAGAATACATTTAAAAAACCCCTTTTTAGCAACATAAGCATCACAAAAAATGAAAACATTTACGATTTGTAGTTCCCTTATTTAAACTATAAAATCAGATGGTGATGTGGAAATCTGACTTGGAATTTTTCTGAATAAATACTCATTACATTCTTGGGTAGACATATTACAGGTACCATATTGGAGGATAATCAAAACGGCAGAAAAACAATTAGTACCAACCTGCCTTCCATTGAGGACCTGTATACTGCATGAGTCAAAAAGAGGGCCGTGAAAATATTTACTGACCCTCACATCCTGGACATAAAAGGTTTCAACTCTTACCCTCAAAACAACACTATAGACTAGAGCACTGCACACCAAGACAACTAGACACAAGAACAGTTTTTCCCCGAATGCCGTCACTCTGCTAAACCAATAATTGTCTCACCACTGTCAAACTATTCACTAAGGCTGCATTATTATTACTATTAGTTTTCTAATCATTCCTATCACCCATTTCCTCCCACTAATGACTATATAACTGTAACTTTTTGCTTTATGATTTATATTAATATTGATTGTTTCCCAATTGCTTATTTATACCCTATCATTAAGTGTTGTACCTCATGATTCTTGATAAATGTATCTTTTCTTTTATGTACACTGAGAGCATATGCACCAAAACAAATTCCTTGTGTGTCTAATCACACTTGGCCAATAAAGAATTCTATTCTATTCCACCTCCCTTTAAAGATCTGGAGCTAAGTAAGAAATGAGGCTTAACCCCCCCCCCCCCCCCCCCAAATATCCTTTGGACAATCTCCTATCAAAAATCCAGAAAACACTTTTTCTACTCAATTTCAGGAAGACTTTGATAATAGGGATTCTCAGAAACACTTTCAGCTGCTGACTTCTGGTCATTGGATGCCTATTTATATTAATTTTATTACTGATATGTACATTTATTGGGTTTGATTATTTATTTATTTATTATTTATTTATTATTTGGATTTGTATGCCGCCCCTCTCCGAAGACTCGGGGCGGCTCACAAATCCAAATAATTAATTAATTACACAGGATCCAGTCTGGGTTGATCACTAGGACCAGAGGTTTGATCCTCCAAGCTTTCAGACTTGTGCTGGAGCCGATCTTCAGGGAATTTCTCTTTGAAGCTTGAAGTGATACAGCATGAGTCTGAAAGCTTGGAAGATTGATCTTTGGCCCTGGTGTCCAAGCCAGCTTGAATCCTGGGATCTATATATTTGCCTTTATTCGTTGATTAATTATGTTGATTTATTTGAATTGTAGCGACATGTTTTGATTTTTATTATGAATTGCCATGAGTCTTTTGGAAGCACATTGATATAAAGTTAGTAAGTAAAAACATCAATCCATCAGTCCTGGACATGATTTATTAATCTTAAATATATATACAGTCTGCCTGACATGGCCTCAAACAATCTTGTTGTACGTATAACTCATTAGGAGTTCACCAGCTGTGTCCCCCAAACTCTGCCAGTTTTAACTGGATTTTGTTTGGAAAATCCTGCTTTCATTTGTTCTGCTTTCATTGTATCGTTGCGCAAAAGCATTGATCACTATATTTATTAAACACATTTATACAGCCACCCACTCAGTTTTGTACCACTCACTTGCAATTGGACTGAGCCAAATGAGTCATCTGCAACACTCAGAAATGATCACTATTCCAGTGACATAAATGGATGCAGCTGCGAGAGCAATCATGGGACTTCCCAAATATGCCCATGTTACACCAACACTCCACAGTCTGCATTGGTTGCCGATCAGTTTCCGGTAACAATTCAAAGTGTTGGTTATGACCTATAAAGCCCTTCATGGCACCGGACCAGATTATCTCAGGGACCGCCTTCTGCTGCATGAATCCCAGTGACCAGTTAGGTCCCACAGAGTTGGCCTTCTCCGGGTCCCGTCAATTAAACAATGTCGCTTGGCGGGACCCAGGGGAAGAGCCTTCTCTGTGGCGGCCCCTGCCCTCTGGAACCAACTCCCCCCAGAGATTAGAATTGCCCCCACCCTCCTTGCCTTTCATAAGCTACTTAAAACCCACCTCTGCCGCCAGGCATGGGAGAATTGAGATACTCTTTCCTCCCAGGCCTTTACAATTTTATGCATGGTATGTCTGTATGTATGTTTGGTTTTTATATTAATGGGTTTTTATTATTATTGCTGTTAGGTGCCCCGAGTCTCCGGAGAGGGGCGGCATACAAATCCAATAAATGAATAAATGAATAAATGAATGAATGAATAAATAAATAAATAAACAAAGCAAGCAAGCAAGCAAGCAAGCCAGCCAGCCAGCCAGCCAGCCAGCCAGCCAGCCAGCCAGCCAGCCAGCCAGCCAGGGGTGGGCTGCTGCCCGGACGTGGGGGAGGGAATGCAGTGGGGTAGCAAAAATGGAGCTCCACCCCAGATCACCCAATTTGCACTGAAAGATATTGAAAGAAAATGCAGGGTGTCCTGTATAAGCCACGCCCACAGTATGGTAGTAAAAATTTTGGTAGCCCTTCACTGCTTAAAACTGTTGCTGTTGCTAGGAAAGCTATCAGTTCCAGGTACTATACATACATACATATTAATTTCACCTGAATCATATAAAGTAATACATTTCAATTTAGTATATGGATCTTTTGCAGGTGATTAATTTTTCTTTGCAACATAAAGCAAACACTTTCAGCATGCATACTAAGTCAGCTAAACCAAGATGTTTACCTTTTCTTTTGCAAGAAGCTTTTACTTGACATAATTACTGGTCCTCAGATTGGTTACAAAATCCACTAATTAATCCCTTGGCAGGAAAAAAATAAGTCCCAAACACAGTTCTACCTATACTGAAGCTCATTAGGCCAGTATGTTGTTCTTTATTTTTTCATAATAACTGGAACATACGTAATATTATTTCATTCACTTCCTTGAAATAAATTAGTCCACTGACTCCTGTATAAAGCCGGCATATAGCAATAGCATTTATTAGACTTATATAGTGCTTTTACAGCCCCCTCTAAGTGGTTTATAGAATCAGCATATGGTTCCCAATAATCTGTGTCCTCATTTTACCCACCTCGGAAAGATGGAAGGCTGAGTCAACCTTGAGTCGGTGGTGAGATTTGAACTGCTGAACTACAACTAACAGTTAGCTGAAGTAGCCTGCAGGGCTGCACTCTAACCACTGCGCCACCCTGGCTCTTTAAAAGTGACATTAAGATAAGTTGTCACTGCCTACTTTGTGAGACTGTAATGTACATTTATGAGCTTTAATGTTTCCTTTTGAATTATGTGGGTAGCCATTTTTTAAAAAAAGATACACAACAATTATAATATACAGTCCAAAATCTAAGAAGACTTGCAGAAAAATAAACATCAATGCATGATAGAAATGCCTCAATCCAACCAGAACCTGTTGCTGTTGCTATGGAAGGATTTAATATTGGTATAAGTAAAGAATCATAAAATTGGAAAAGGCCATTTTGGTCATCAAGCCGAGCCATCTGCTCAATGCAAGAATCCACATTAAAGCACTTCATAAAAAATATTGTTTCGCTGCTACTTGAATTTTCATAGAAATTCAGTGAGTTTCCCCTGAAATGGAAAATCAGATTCTACAGTCCTTAAAAGTAACAGAGAAGGATTAGAAGCAAAAGGTGGGAGAGATCTCTTCTGTATTCTACCAGAACAAGGGGACACAATCTGAAGTTAGTTGGGGAAAAGATCAAAAGCAACATGAGAAAATATTATTTTACTGAAAGAGTAGTAGATCCTTGGAACAAACTTCCAGCAGATGTGGTTGATAAATCTACAGTAACTGAATTTAAAAACATGGGATAAGCATATATCCATCCTAAGATAAAATACAGAAAATAGTATAAGGGAAGACTAGATGGATCATGAGGTCTTTTTCTGCCGTCAGTCTTCTATGTTTCTATTTTTTTTAACAAGTTAGAAATTATTATTGTTTAAAGGACAACATTGAACACATTGCAAATCCATATGAATCAATCGTTTCTCAAATGACAACTTTCACAGAGCGTCTGTTGTTTTGATAGCCTTTCAAATACAAGATGATCTTGCCCCATTGGTAACCTCCTGATAAATTCCCAGCAGAGTTAGACTTGTTCTGAATAGTTCAGAAGTAAAGTAAAGGCAAAGCTGCTAGTAGGCAAACAGTTTTTGCTAGTCATTCCCGATTCTAGGCAGCGGTGCTCATCTCCGTTTCAAAGCTGAAGAGTCAGAGCTGTCCGAACACGTCTCCGTGGTCATGTGGCTGGCATGACTAAATGCCAAAAGTGCACGGAATGCTGTTACCTTTCCACCAAGGGTGGTCCTTATTTTTCTACTTGCATTTGTATGTGCTTTCAAATTGCTAGGTTGGCAGAAGCTAGGACAAGAAATGGAAGCTCACTCCATTATGCACCACTAGGGATTTGAACCGCCGAACTGCCAACCTTTCTGATCGACAAGCTCAGCATCTTATACACTGATAGACCATGTCCCTAGTTCAGATGTACCAATAGTCTTAATTAAAATGGTCTTAAAAATAGTCTTAAAATTAATAGTTTCCAATAGTCTTGGAAACCAAGACATAGGAAGAGAGGTTGCTGGAACTGGGCATGAATAGTCTAGTAAAAAGGAGGGCCAGAGGGGACACGTTAGCACTATATAGATATTTGAGGGGTTTCCACAGAGAGGAGGTGGTCACACTATTTTCCAGGGCACCGGAGGGCCAGATCAGGAGCAATGGATTGAAACTGACCAAAGAGAGATTCAATCTAGAAATAAGGAAGAACTTTCTGATGGTGAGAGCGATCAACTAGTGGAATGGCCTGCCAAAAGGAAATTGGACTGCCATCTGGCTGGAGTGGTGTAGGCTTTCCTGCTTGACCAGGGGGTTGGACTTGATGACCTGCAAGGTCCCTTTCAACTCAATCAATCAATCCATCAATCAATCAATCAATCCAATAAACAAACAAACGAATAAATGTAATTAGCTGCTTAATTGGCAAGAGGCCTTCTATAAATCCAAGATCATAATAGTGAATTCTGATTCTTTGAGTTTGTAACAAAGCAGGGGAATGATGCCCTCTTTGGCTATGATAAACATATTCACAATAAATGCTTTTTAAAATGAAACTGTTAGGAGGATCTGGAAGTGTTCTATCAAACCTTAAGGATTCCAACATGAATTGTTAGAGCAGTGATGGCAAACCTATGGCATGGGTCTTCTGGCATGCGAGCTATTGCCCTAGCTGAGCTCCAACATGCATGTGTGTGCTGGCCAGCTGATTTTTGGCTCACACAGAGGCTCTAGGAGGGCGTTTTTGGCTTCCAGAGAGCCTCCGGAGGGATGGGGGAGGGCGTTTTTACCCTTCCTCAGCTGCAGGGAAGCATTTGGAGCCTGGGGAAGGCGAAACACGAGCCTACTGAGCCCACCGGAAGTTGGGAAGCAGGCCATTTCTGGCTCCCAGAGGGCCTCCAGGTGGTGGGGGAAGCTGTTTTCGCCCTCACCAGGCATTGAATTATGGATGTGGGCATTTGTGCATGCACAATAGCGTGCATTCATGCTCAATTGGCACCTGAGGGAAAAAAGGGTTGTTGTCACTGTGCTAGAGGAAGTTTGCCAATGTGTTTCCTGTAGATTTAGGAAATGGTTAACTCCTAGCAACCTACGTGTGGCTGTGTCAGTACTGTACACTGTATATACCTTCTGGTTAATGGGGTGCAGGAAAACATATATATCAACTTGCAAAATCAGAGATCCTAACTTTCACATGTTATGCCGGGCTTCACGTTACAAGCCCCCAATTAAGTCCAAAGGAGAAATTCAAACACACACGTTTGTAAAGTAAACAAAGTTGGTTTATGAAAAGGAAAATACTGTCCAAAACACACTTTTAATCAGCCAAAGTGTTCTCCCACACGCAACAAGCCTTGAATGCTGTGAAAAACATAAAACAAAAGCAAAGCAGATAAAAAGCAGCTGTGAAGATGTCACAGCCACCCCCCCCCCTTCAAGAGTCCTCATGCTTAGACTTAACTGTGAATTAGTCCAAGAGTCCTGTAAAATCCTGAAACAGTTCAAAGAGTCCTTGTACAATCCAGACGTAAAACACAGTTCTCTCTCTCTCTCCAAATGGATAAACTCCCAAGCCAAGAGGCAACAATGCTGGCAATTTATCAGCAGCCCCATTAGCCTAATTGCCCCAGCCACAGGTGTTCTCCCTTATTTCCTGTAATACTTGCACAGTTGTTCCTTCCTTGACATCAACCTGCATCTGCGAACCTCTATGAATGCCTCCTCTTCTGAACCTAACGATGATAATGATCATCATGATGATGGTTCACTAATGGGGTAATGAGCGAATGGGCTGCCTGTAATTACCTCCTTCGTTGATCCTACTTCACTAGAATCTTCCCCTGACACAGACGCTTCGCTGTCGGAAGCTGTTGGCAGTAAAACTGGCCTCTGATAATGTGAGGATTCTCCCACATCAACCCCCACAGTCCTTTTGCAGGAGCTGGCCTAGAGCCAACCACAACAGCACAGAATAAATTAGTCTGTTTGGGGTACATTTGGGCTTTAGTTGTGCTGATGGCATATAGACAAAATGTACGAAAACAAACTAGATGTGGCATTTATTTTATTTATTTATTTATTACTTAGATTTGTATGCCGCCCCTCTCCGAAGGCATGGTTATGTCTTGGACAAGTAACCCCCACTTCCCTAACACGCACATTGTCTCCCACACATTTAAAAATAAAACAAAAATAAATATTCTGGTCCAATGCCCTTCATGGCATTGGACCAGAATATCTCCGAGACCGCCTTCTGCCGCACGAATCCCAGCGACCGATTAGGTCCCACAGAGTGGGCCTTCTCCGGGTCCCATCGACTAAACAATGTCGGTTGGCGGGCCCCAGGGGAAGAGCCTTCTCTGTGGCGGCCCCGACTCTCTGGAACCAGCTCCCCCCAGAGATTAGAACTGCCCTTACTCTCCTTGCCTTTCATAAGCTCCTTAAAACTCACCTCTGTCGTCAGGCATGGAGGAACTGAGACATCTCCCCCGGGCATATACAATTTATGCATGGTATGTTTGTATGTATGTTTGCTTAGTAAATGGTTTTTTAAAAATATTTTAAATTATAATTATTACATTTGTCATGAACTGTTTTATTTTGTTGTGAGCCGCCCCGAGTCTGTGGAGAGGGGCGGCATACAAATTTAAATAAATAAATAATCAATAATCAATAGCAGCATGAATTCCTTCATTATTACAGATCTCTGAATCTGTGGGCAAATCCAATTCGGTATGCTTGTGGGTGACTATCTTCCCTCAACACAGATCATCTTCTCAAAAGGATTGTTTCACCTTGTAATTGGATGTGGCCCAGAACCATATATCAATGTCATGACAAGTCTAGACAACAAGACTAGTAACAACAGGGAATGAGATGTTTGGGAGGACAGAGATACTGAAAATTATTGACATGTGCTAAATCTTCTCTGGCCTGTTGCACATGGTTGCGTGGATTATTTATAGGGTATAGAAATAATAGGGCTGAGATTCAAATTTATGTGCTTTGCAGGAAGGGCATCCATGTGCCAAGAGCTGTTGTGGCTTGCCAGCAGCCTGTGCAGCTGGTAGCTGATTCCAACAGTTCAGAGGCTGAAGTGGTGAAACGCCAGTGGCCTGTGCAGGTGGCCTCCAAATCAGACAATGAGGAGGCTGGAAAGTACAGTGGTACCTCGACATACGAGTTTAATTCGTTCCAGACCCAAGCTCGTAAGTCAATCAACTCGCATCTCGAACAAATGCCTTTAGACTTTGTTTTTTTGCGCCGAGATAACCGGAAGCAAGGAGATTCTTGCGCCACCTAGTGGAAGCTCGGCTCGTATCCCAAATTTGAGCTCAGGTGTTGAACAGAAATTTTGCTCGCGTCGCGGCTCGTAACTTGGAATACTCGCATGTGGAGCAGCTCATATCTAGAGGTACCACTGTACTCTGTGCCAGAGGCGGAGATTCAGCCAGGGTGTTCAGAACCTCCAGAAGCTCCCATCAGTGACGAGGAAGAAGAGGAGGAGCCAGTGACCGGGGAGGAGTGGCTTGCTGGCCATGTGACCAGGTGGGAGTGGCTTGACAATCGTATGACTGCGGGTGACTTAAAGGTCATGTAACTGGGTGGGAGTGGCTTACTGACCAAGATAAGTTTTCAAATAGGTGCTTGGACTCTATTTCATCTCATTAAGTCACATTATTTGAATAGCCACAAAAAAGGACAAATGATAGACAGCATTATTTGTTGAGGAGCACAGTAATATTTTAAGGTTTTGAACTGAACCCACAAGGTTCAGTATGATAACAGATTAGGCAAGTAGCTCAGTTTTCTTTAATTGCTATAAAAGTTCAGTTCTAGGTAATGATTAAAGCGTTAATGGGTAAAAACATACTATTTAGTTTTTTCCTATTTTAAAAGTAATTAAGGATTATACTAAGGTACTAGAGAAGGAAGGACAATAAAAAAACCTATTAAGTATTCAATAAATAGTGCATAAACTTACTACCTGCACTGTGTCCCCCCTCCGTGGGGGCAGCAGCCCATTACTGGGAGGAGCCTATTCTCAATGCCCTGGCACACAGAGCTGCCAAAAGGCAGGATTGATTCCTCAGGAGGATATCCTCTCGGGGGTAAGGCTTGAGGCTAATTGGCCACTCCCCTAATCTATTTAAGGGATGACAACAAAGGAAGAAATTTGAAGGAAACGTTCGTTCATATTCCTGCATGTCTTGACTCCAGAAACATCTGATCAGCTCTTGTTCTCCCTCTTGGCTTTTTCCTGCAAATTGCTTCTGGGCATTTTGCCAACCATTGTAAGATTGCTGATATCTACAAAACTGTTGACTCAGCATTGTATTATTTTTTTGTGGACTTGTACTGACTATTAATGAAATTGAATTAATAGCTGGTGTTCAGAAATGATCACTTTAAACTGTATTTGTGTGTAACAACCACTAAGAAAGCTCATTAGTAATCCTTAATTACTGTAGTAAACTACGGTTTGTACAGACTTTGTGTGTGCTGCGTTCTTTGTGGTCCGTATCTTGGGCAGTAGCATGGCCTAGCTGATTATTATTATTATTTTATCTATCTATCTATCTATCTATCTATCTATCTATCTATCTATCTATCTATCTATCTATCTATCTATCTATTTATTAGATTTGTATGCCGCCACTTTCAGAAGACTTGGATTGGCTCACAATAGCAATGATCCTGAACATAAAGCTGGTATCAGTTTAGCATTGTAAGAAAATGTATCCTGAACATAATGCTGGTATCATTTTAGCATTGTATGAAAATGTATAGCAAGCATTTCTCGTGTTATCTAATGTCACTGATAACACATCTATCAGACACATTGCTTGTGATAATGCTAAACTTATAGAGGCCATGGTTAGTTAGAGTGTAATGGAAATAATAATAATAATAATAATAATAATAATAATAATAATAATAATAATAATATGTATGTGGATCTGATTAGACAAACTGAAGTATTTGCTTCAGATAATCCAGGCAAATTCAAATCAAACTCAAATGAAATTCAAATTCTGAAACGGAATAAGAGATTATTCGTTTAATTTGAATAAATGAGCCATGCTGCCACAGTGGTTTGAATGCAGTACTACAGGCTAAATTACTGCTCACTTTAGGAGTTAACTGGCTCAAGGTTGACTCAGCATTCCTTCAAAGGTTGGTAAAATGAGGACTCAGATTGTTAGGGGCAATATGCTGACTCTGTAAAGTGATTAGGGAGGGCTGTACAGCACTACGAAGCAATATATAAGTATTGCTATTGAAGAACTATTCAGCCAAGGCTCAGAAATACAATTTATCATCTCAAGTTTATTACATACTGGAAAATATTATTGTAAGCAAAGCTAAAGCTAATAGGAAGCCATTTTAGTACATAGTATGTACATTTATAATAACATACAAAATTAGATAAAAATTTAATTTAGTTTAATTACTTAGATTTATAAGCAGCCCTTCTCCAAATGGACTCAGGATGGTGTACAATAATAAAAATAATATACAATATACAAGCAATAATATACAAACAACAACACAAGAGAACGCAACAAATTCAAACTTAATATTAATCGCTCCAAGATTGACTGTAAAAAATATGACTTTAGCAATCGAGTTGTCGAAGCATGGAACTCATTACTGGACTTAGTAGTGTCAACCCCAACACCCAACATTTCTCCCTTAGACTATCCATGATTGACCTCTCCAGGTTCCTAAGAGGTCAGTAAGGGGCGTACATAAGTGCACTAGCCTGTCTTTCGTCCCCTGTCCAATTGTCTCTCTTTATCTCATATCTCATATATCTTTTCTTCCTTTCATATATCTTCTCATCTACTTTTATATCTTTTCTTTATATATAATACTTCATGTCTATCCTCTTCAATATGTATTGTGTATTGGACAAAATAAATAAATAAATAAAACCCCAAGAATTTAAAAAACATTCATCCCATCAGGCTGGAGATGTATGTTGTTGCTGTATGTTACTTTTGTTTTAAGTAATTTAGATTTGAGCTCTGAGTGGGGGAAATCCTTCTCATCTTAATATGGTATGTCTTTCAATTGCATGACATTGGTTTTAACATATATTTTCATGTACAGTATATTATTTTCTATGCAATTTAGGTTGTACAAGGTATCTCACACAGGAACTTTCCAACATATCGATATCTATAATAATTTCAAGAAAGTATCCCAAGATGGAATCCCTTAGGGTCTTCCTTGAAAGTCACACACCCTTAAATACAGGTATATTTTTAAAAAATAGTTTTTAGAAAAATCCAACTAATTTTTATATTATTCAACAACAGAGCCTACTTACAGCTGCCATAGCACCTTCCAGTTCTTTTATGGTGGCAACAATACTCATCAGAGCAGACATAGCCAGAATGATACTCAGGCACATCCCAACGTAGGAAACTGGAATGAAGGCAATACAGAAAAAGGTATACAAAACTCTTTGTATTAAGGTCCTTTCTGATAGCTATGCTGTAGCATCGGAGTAAGTAAAGTATATATGGACATGCCCCTGTTTTTTTTTTTCTTGACAAGAATATTGTTAGAATCCTTTGACTGGAACTTGGTAAATACTGTAGATAACTGAGCTCCTGACGTTGCATGGCTTAGCTTGACTCTTTAGCCGGATTTGGTAAAAGACTCATTGATTTGAATTGGGCAGATTATTGTCAATGTTCCCTCTAATTTTTTTTTGGTGTGGGTGGAAAAGTATAGTGTCTGAGCGGCAGTCCCCTTGGGACTGGGCGGCATAGAAAACAAACAAACAAACAAACAAACAAACAAACAAACAAACAAACAAACAAACAAGGAAAAAATCCCTTCTTTTTTATTAAAAGAAATTAATAATTTTAAAAAACCAAAATCCATTACTATTAAAACTAAAACAACAGCTTAGAGGGAACAGAGATTATGGTAGCCAAGAATTAAGCCATATCCAAGAGGTGACTGGCTGTCGGTAGTGAAATGATTTTCATAATCTTGGGGAGGAAATTATTGCCTTCTTCCTTTCTGAGTTCATGGGTTTTTAAGTGGCATTTGGTAGCCTTGACACTGAATGGTGATATAGGATAGGATAGGATAGAATAGAATTTTATTGGCTAAGTGTGTTTGGACACACAAGGATTTTGTCTTGGTGCATATGCTCTCAGCGTACATAAAAGAGAAAGATACATTTGTCAAGAATCATATGGTACAACACTTAATGATTGTCATAGAGGTCAAATAAGCAATGAAGAAACAATCAATATTAATAAATATCTTAGGATACAAGCAACAAGTTATATTATGGCATATTATATTATATTATATTATATTATATTATATTATATTATATTATTATATTATTATATTATATTATATTATATTATATTATATTATATTATATTATATTATAATTTTATATTATATTATATTATATTTATTATGTTATGTTATGCTATGCTATGCTATATTATATTATATTATATTATATTATATTATATTATATTATATTATATTATATTATATTATATTATATTATATTATATTATATTATATTATATTATATTATATTATATTATATTATATTATGGCTTTGTAACAGCTGCTGTATTTTTTGGAGTATAAGATGCACCATTTCCCCCCCTAAAAGAGGCTGAAAATTGGGGTGCATCTTATACTTTGAACGTAGCTTTTTCAAAGCTTTTTTCCCAGCCCTAAGGAGGTGCTAAAGATCTTCCTGATTTGCAGGAAAAAACTCTAAAGAAGTTTTTTTTTCCAGCCCTAAGTCTTTGCAGGCTTTTTTTCATTGTTAGTCCCTCCAAAAAAATTTTTTCAGCTCTAACCAGGGGCTAAAATAATGTGCTAAAGCTGACTAGACTAAGGATACTAGATAGGTAGACCCCCCCCCCCGTATTTTCCTTCCCCCCAACCTATGATGTTGTAAGGGAGTACTTGGAATGTGGGTCTCCCTAGTCAAAGTTAACATCTTAATTAACTAACTCCATCAATTAAATTTATCATTTGTTCATTAACCAAGAAATCTATTAGTTGATCCATATAAGGTTAAACCATTTGAAACCAGAACCTAATAAAAAGTTGAAATTAATTATATATATTTTTCCATATAAGGAACATAAATCATGGAAATTTACATCATGCTAAATCTTTAAAATAAATAAATGTCAAATAGAATAAAATTTCTATCTCATCAGTGAAATAAATGACTTTTAATTTTGCACTCCAGTATTAGAGACCGAATCTTGAATTTCCCAATACAGTACTTACCAATTGTATGGAAATTTCTGTAATAGGAGTTTGTCTCTGAAGAGGCAGAATTTATAACAATGAAGTGTTCCCCAGTGTGGGTGATAATGGCCATTATGCCAACTGATACTCCAAGTAGCTAAGAAGAGAAAAGAGGGATATTTACAAAGTTGGAATAAGGATTAGAAAAAGCCAAACTCAATTTATTATTTATCATGACATACTTAATTAAGTCATTAAAAACATGGATATAACTGTTTGGAGAGGAGCGGCATACAAATCTAATAAATATCATCATCATCATCATCATCATCATCATCATCATCATCATCATCATCATCATCATCATGAAGAGGCAAGTAAGACTATGTTGGGATCAGCATATCAAAGGTACAGAACTCCAGATAACCACTATAGATCAGCAAAGAGATACAGAAAGTTTGTCGCTGCCATCTAGTGGTCATTTGCAAGTTTGTAGTCCTGAGCTATAGAATTCTAGAGAATTTTAACAAATCTTCCCCTATTGATCCCAGTCAAAAACAACACAATACAAAACAACACAACAAAATAAACCCAGGAAACATAAAAAGTGCCAGTTCAGCCTCCTTATTTATAACTAATTCAGAATATGAGTTTGACTACTTGTTGCTTTCTTACTGTCACAATGGAGGCAGAAAAAGTGATTCACAAGTATTTTCCTACTCCCACTCTCCACTCAAAAGATAATGTTGTTTGTTGCAAAGTTGTGTCTGACCCATCCCGACCATGGACAGCATTCCTCCAAGCCTTCCAGCTCTCTACCATCCCCTGGAGTCCATTTAAGCTCACGCCGACTACTTCAGTGACTCCATCCAGCTACTCTGTTGTCCCCTCATTCTTTTGCCCTCAGTCTCTCCCAGCATTGGGCTCTTCTCCTGCGAGTCATTCCTTCTCATTAGGTGGCCAAAGTATTTGAGTTTCATCTTCAGGATCTGGCCTTCCAAAGAGTAGTCAGGGTTGATCTCCTCTAGGACTGATTGGTTTGATCACCTTGAAGTCCAAGGGATTCTCCAGCCCCATAGTTCAAAGGCCTCAATTCTTTGGTGCTCAGCCTTTCTTATGATCCAACTTTCACAGCCATACATTGCAAATGGGAAAACGTTGACTATATACACTTTTGTGGGCAGGATGATGTCTCCGCTTTTTAAATGTCTAGGTTTGTCATAGCCTTCCTCCACAGGAGCTAGCGTAATAAGGATAATAAGCAAGATAAGATGGAATTTGTATGGGGGGGGGGCGATCAACACACAATTCAGAAAGATAACACAGTCCTTTGCCCAGTCTTTAATTAACAGTGGAAGTGATGTGCAGGTGCCTGGAGGCTGTTGGGATCTGGATGGGTGTCAACAGGCTCAAACTCAACCCTGACAAGATGGAGTGGCTGTGGGTTTTGCCTCCCAAGGACAATCCCATTTGTCCATCTATTACCCTGGGGAGGGGGAATTACTGACATTAGAGAACCATCTTTTGGCTGTGGCGAGGAGGGCGTTTGCCCAGGTTCGTCTGGTGCACCTACCTGGACTGGGAGTCACTGCTCACAGTCACTCATGCTTTCATCACCTCGAAGATTTGACTAGTGTAATGCTCTCTACATGGGACTACCTTTGAAGAGTGTTCGGAAATTTCAGATCGTGCAGAATGCAGCTGCGAGAGCAATCATGGGATTGCCTAGATATTCCCATGTCACATCAAACCTCCACAGTCTGCATTGGTTGCCGATCAGTTTCTGGTCACAATTCAAAGTATTGGTTATGACCCATAAAGCTGTTCATGGCATCGGACCAGAATACCTTTGGGACCGCCTTCTGCTGCACGAATCCAAGTGACAGATTAGGTCCCACAGAGTTGGCCTTCTCCGGGTCCTGTTGACAGAACAATGCTGTCTGGCAGTACCCAGGAGAAGAGCCTTCTCTGTGGAGGCCCCAACCCTCTGGAATCAACTCCCCCTGGAGATCAGGACTGCCTCCACCCTCCTTGCCTTTCGCAAACTCCTAAAAGCCCACCTCTGCCACCAGGCATGGGGAAATTGATTCCCCCCGGCCATCCTGTTTTATGCATGGTTTGTTGGGTTGTATGATTGTTTTTATATTAAGGGTTTTCACTGTTCTTTTTTTAATCATTGGATTTGTATTGTGTATTGTTGTTGTGAGCCGCTCTGAGGCTTCGGAGAGGGGCGGCATACAAATCTAATTGATAATGATAATGATAGTGATAGTGATAGTGATAGTGATAGTGATAATGATAATGATAAAGATAACAGTGGCAGTTGGGTTCAGATCTGCCATTGTTAGCCAACATGATCATAATGCACAGCATTATGCTGTGCACTTAGCACTTTGACACCCCTGATTGCAGTGGTTAAGCAAATCACAACATTGATCATCATTTGTGACCTCCTTTGTCCCCTCCATTAACTTTTGACCAGCAAAAATAAAAGTTGCAAATAGCATCCATATGATTGTATAGGATACTGCAATGTCATAATTGCAAGCTGGGCACCAGGTACTGGTACTTGGATCATGAACATATGACCTAGAGACATTGCAACAGCCAAACTCCGAGGACCAGTCATATCACTTGTCCAGCCTCATCCCAAGTTTGAATAGTTACTAAATAAACGATTGTTAACAGAGGCTACATACGATATACTGGTACCTGAGATGAAGTGTTTAAGTGTGACTTGGTTCCGGGTACTTAGAGTCTGTTACTAATGTTTTGATCTCAATAAAATAGATAATTCAGTTTGGCTTGCAGAAGTGCTGTTGCTGCTTCTGAAAGATTTTGAGGAGAAGGGGATAAACAGTGTGTGCTTATTTTAATTTCATATGATGGTTAGGATTGTGGACTGGGAGAAATTTGCCTTGAGGAATATTTGAGGTGGAGTTTTTTTGAAAGGGGCTGTAAAGAACTTCCCAGTCTATTTCCAGGACTGAATCCAAAAGTTTCCAACTTTTTTTCTTTTGCACTTCACAATATGAGAAGGAATATATAGAAAAGCAAGATTATCACAAGGAGATGAAGTCTTTAGAGAAAGAAATTACTAAGACTAATTATTTTAAGGGGCAAATTTCCAGGACAAAAAGCCAGTCCCTTAACTGAACGTTAACCGCTCTAAACTAGACTGCATAAAATACAACTTCAGCAATAGAGTAATCAACACCTAGAATGCACTACCTGACTCTGTGGTTTCTACTCCTAATCCCAAAAACCTTTAACCTTAGATTATCTACAATTAACTCCCCCTTTCTAAGAGGTCTGTAAGGGGTGTGCATAAGCGCACCATTGTGCCTACCGTCCCTGTCCTACTGTCCTGTGGTCTTTTATCATAACTTTTTATCGTAACCTTTTGCAATGTTATGTTTATACAAATTTCCATCCTATAATTGTTTGACACATATATATGTAAATAAAAAATGAAATAAATGTAGACATTCTTGGAAACAAAGCATTGGGCTTCGTCCATCTTTTATTCTCATTTTCTACTAATGCCTGTGAGCTTCATGCACAACCTGCTAGCATCTGACATTGCTTTTTTTTCAAAACAAACATTAAGGATCCTTAAAAAGGTCTGACGCATCGTTAGCAAGCTGAGCAGGGGGTTGGAGGAGATATCCCTCGGTATAGCAGGCTCCAAGCTGGGGATCTTATCAAGTCTGTCACATACATTAGAGACGAGGCCTGCAGCTTGCTCCAACCAGGGCTGCAGAGAAAAATATTGCTGAAGAAATACTCTCAATGGATCCTTATGGGAGGGGTAAGAGGTGCTTAGAATGTTGTCAATTGCTCCATTCTAAGGCTCCCTCCTTCCTGGTCACATGATCAAGAGGAAACACACAAACAAACACACACACACCAGCTGCAACACAAGTGGAGGGCCCAAAGACACATGCACACCTCACATGCACACCTTTAGATTAGCAAGAAAGAGCACACATTCATACGCAAAGGCCGCGGACGACTTCTTTACATAGAACGGATAACTTCTTTGGCCGCTGATGAAAAAGGCTTGGAAGGAATTTCAAAAGATATCCTTTGCTTCCCCTGTTTAAGTTATTGCAAAAGTCATCCAAAGCTGCATCTCCCAAGATTTACATTACTGAGCAAAATTGCTTCAAAATCAGGTGCTACCTCAATTTCCATTAAAAAAAAGCCTTTAAATTCATTTATTCCTCAAACACAGCAACAACAACAACAACAACAATACTACTACTACTACTATTACTATTACTACTACTACTACTACTACTACTACTAATAATAATAATAATATGCTTTCAATACGATCTTTGCAACTTTCAAGACTACATTTCCAACTACAACTGACAAAGAGAAACCACAAGCCACTGGTTAAAACAACGGAGTGCTGTTCAGTCCTGATAAGACCTTCAGCATTGTAGAATCCTTCAGTTTTAAGTTCAGAGCCCCTAAAACTATTTAAACATAGCTTTCATAATGATATTACCCCCTTCTTAAAATTTCAGCCTGTGTTACGTTTCCCATTATATTACCATAACAAAGAGGCTGGTCACCAGCAGCTGGCATTTCATAGCTCGGACCCAGGATCTCTTTCCCTTGCCTTCCATTTCTTATCACTAACTATTAGAGAAGTTGCTAAAGGGCGTGCCAGAAAAAGTTGCATCATTGCATCTTGGGAAATGTAGTCATAATGACGAACTGTATTTGTGGTTTTGTGGGTGTGTTTCGATTTGGTACACTTTCATGTGACTGTTTTATTTCGATAGCCTAGGAAAAAATAGTTAGATTAGATTAGATTAGATTTATTGGATTTATATGCCGCCCCTCTCCGCAGACTCAGGGCGGCTCACAACAATGGTGAAAAACAATACATAGTAACAAATCTAATATTTAAAAATCTAGGTTACAGTTTTAGATTAAAAGTCCAAAAAAAGAAACCCCAATATATAAAAAACAACACACAATCGAATCATACATAAAAACTACATAGGCAAGGGGGAGATGTTTCAATTCCCCCATGCCTGACGGCAGAGGTGGGTTTTAAAAAGTTTACGAAAGGCAAGGAGGGTGGGGGCAATCCTGATCTCTGAGGCGAGCTGGTTCCAGAGGGTCAGAGCCACCACAGAGAAGGCTCTTCCCCTGGGTCCCGCCCAGTGGCTCACCCATCCCCAAATACTGTGCGCATATTGTCCATTTCATATGCATGGAAGTGACTGGGATATCCAGAGGCAAATTAGATGATCCCAAGCTGTTGGATCATTCATTGAGAGGAAAGTGGTGCAGTCAGATGTGACCAGAATGAACATTAAATTTTAGGCTGACCATATATATATTTTTACCCCAAAGCTGGTCAGTTCCATGATCATTTAAGAAAAATATGTAACATAGATAGAAGATATGTGTGTTGGCAAATATGCTTCAATACCAAGTCAGTATTTTCTTACCTAAACAGGGGAAAAGAATGACCAGGGTTGAGCAAAACAAAACAAAACAACAACAAAAAACCCAGTGGTAGTAGGGGCAACTTCTGTCTTCCGTTGCCTGTCTCAGAAGTCAGAAATCACAATCATGCTGCCATTAATTCCACAGGAGTAACGGATTTTTAAAACACATTCTTTTAAGTTAGTGCATTTTGGGTATCTTGATTAGAAAAAACTATTGCAGTATTTTGCACCATTTGCCTAATTTGCAGGTACAACAGAGAGACGCGTTCAGAGTTTTAGTAGCATTGATATCTGATCAATGCATAAATGCTCTATAGAATTGCTTGCTTGCTTGCTTGCTTGCTTTATTTATTTATTTATTTATTTATTTATTTATTTATTTATTTACAGTATTTGTCAAATATGTATAGGATAGTAGCAGTTTGTATAAACATAACATTTAATAAAAAGTAATGATAAAAGAGGACAATAGGACAGTAGGACAATAGGACTGGGGTGGTAGGCATAGTGGGTCGACCTCTAGGTTTCTCCCTTGTAAGGTACCTCAGGGGTCGGTCCTTTCCCCCCTGCTATTTAATATCTACATGAAACCGCTGGGTGACATCACCCAAGGGCGTGGGGTGAGGTATCATCAATATGCCGATGATACCCAGTTGTACATCTCCACCCCATGTCCAGTCAACGAAGAAGTGGAAGTGATATGCTGGTGCCTGGAGGCTGTTGGGGTCTGGATGGGTGTCAACAAGCTCAAACTCAATCCAGACAAGACGGAATGGCCATGGGTTTTGCCTCCCAAGGACAATTCCATCTGTCCATCCATTACCCTGGGGGGGGGGGAACTATTGACCCCCTCAGAGAGGATTCGCAACTTGGGCGTCCTCCTTTGGAACACCATCTTTTGGCTGTGGCGAGGAGGCCGTTTGCCCAGGTTCGCCTAGTGCACCAGTTGCGGCCCTATTTGGACAGGGAGTCATTGCTCACAATCGCTCATGCCCTCGAGGTTCGACTACTGCAATGCTCTCTACATGGGGCTACCTTTGAAAAGTGTTCGGAAACTTCAGATCGTGCAGAATGCGGCCGCGAGAGCTATCGTGGGGCTTCCTAGATTCGCCCACATTTCTACAACACTCTGTGGCCTGCACTGGCTGCCGATCGGTTTCCGGTCACAATTCAAAGTGTTGGTAATGACCTTTAAAGCCCTTCATGGCATTGGACCAGAATACCTCCGGAACAGCCTTTTACCGCACGAATCCCAGCAGCCGATAAGGTCCCACAGAGTTGGCCTTCTCCAGTCCCGTCGACCAAACAATAGCGTATAACATTTATCCTGTTGCCCATGTTACACCAACACTTCGCAGTCTGCATTGGTTGCCGATCAGTTTCCGGTCACAATTCAAAGTGTTGGTTATGACCTATAAAGCCCTTCATGGCACCGGACCAGATTACCTCAGGGACCGCCTTCTGCTGCACGAATCCCAGCGACCAGTTAGGTCCCACAGAGTGGCTCTTCTCCGGGTCCCGTCAACTAAGCAATGTCGCCTGGCGGGACCCAGGGGAAGAGCCTTCTCTGTGGTGGCCCCAGCCCTCTGGAACCAACTCCCCCCAGAGATTAGAACTGCCCCCACCCTCCATGCCTTTCGTAAACAACTTAAGACCCACCTCTGCCGCCAGGCATGGGGGAATTGAGATACTCTTTCCCCCTAGGCCTTTACAATTCTATGCATGGTATGTATGTATGTATGTTTGGTTTTTATATTAATTGATTTTTAATCATCAATACCAAATTACTATTGTACACTATTTTATTGACACTGTTAGCCGCCCCGAGTCTCTGAAGAGGGGCGGCATACAAATCCAATAAATAAATAAATAAATAAATAAATAAATATCAAGCAGTGTATATCCCATTCTCTAGTATATTGACATCCACCTACAGATATTAATGGAGCTGAATGTTTATAGTGATTATTGGTGTTCAAGAACATCGGATTTCTTTTGACCAGAGGTTTGCAGTTTTTCTGTGGCTTACAACTGTTATTCAAATTAGTCATGTTAATCACACTGTGGATGTTTTAAGTAGTTTCCTCCCTCCCACATTATGTAAGCTTTCATTAGTGCGGCGAGGTGTGAGTGCAATAAAAGAATAAACTAGTGAGTAAATATTTGTCATTTGAAAAGTATTTAGAAAAGTGTGAGGCATTTGCAGCTTTCATCAAACATATAGTACTGATGCCGTGGTTGTTGTTGTTGTTATCGCAATTCAAGGAATTGGGGGCTTGCTCACTTCTTTGTCCAAGTGATTTGCACGGAATAATGTAATAGTTTCCCCAGGTGCCAATTCAATTCATTAGATTTGTATGCCGCCCCTCTCCAAAGACTTGAGGCGGCTCACAACAATAATAAAAGCAATATTCCAGCGAAAACAAATCTAATATTAAAAAGCACATAAAACCCTATAATATTTAAAAAAGCAAACAACATATACATACCCAAACATGAATATAAAAAAGCCTGGGGGAAAGGTGTCTCAACTCCCCCATGCCTGGCGGTATAGATGGGTCTTGAGTAATTTACAAAAGACAAGGAGGGTGGGGGCAGTTCTAATCTGCGGGGGGAGTTGATTCCAGAGGGCTGGGGCTGCCACAGAGAAGGCCCTTCCCCTGGGGCCCGCCAAATGACATTGTTTGGTCGACGGGACCCAGAGAAGGCCAACTCTGTGGGACCTTATCGGTCGTTGGGATTCGTGCGGTAGCAGGCGGTTCCGGAGGTACTCTGGTCCAATGCCATGCAGGGCTTTAAAGGTCATAACCAACACTTTGAATTGTGACCGGAAACTGATCGGCAGCCAATGCAGGCCATGGAGTGTTGCAGAAATGTGGGCAAATCTAGGAAGCCCCACGATGGCTCTTGCAGCCGCGTTCTGCACGATCTGAAGTTTCCGAACACTTTTCAGAGGTAGCCTTATGTAGAGAGCATTGCAGTAATCGAACCTCGAGGTGATGAGGGCATGAGCGACTGTGAGCAGTGACTCCCTGTCCAAATAGTGTCGCAACTGGTGCACCAGGAGAACCTGGGCAAACGCCCTCCTTGCCAAAGCCGAAAGATGATGTTCCAATGTCAGCTGTGGATCGAGGAGGATGCCCAAGTTGCAAACCCTCTCTGAGGGGGGTCAATAGTTCCCCCCCCAGGGTAATAGATGGACAGATGGAATTGTCCTTGGGAGGCAAGACCCACAGCCAGCTCAGAAGAGAAGGAAGAGCCAGCTCCAGGGACCTCCGGGTGGATTTGAGGAGCAGCATTGAGAAGCTGCGGAAGACTCTGAGCCTGGAGTAGGGGGCCAAACGCAGAGGAGAGATTGCTGGAGGGGCAACCAAAGGGGCGACCGGATATGAAGAGCCGAATGAAGCAGGAACATCAGACAGGCAGCTGTAGTCGGATACCCTTGAGGCCCCACTGGAAGCACCAGGGGTGGACAGATGACCATCTGCCGCTGCCCAATGCAGATGAGGGGGAATTGTCTTGTTCCACAGGCCTGCAGGGTTGAAAGTCTCAGCAGAGGTCAGCGAGGGGCGGTATCATTCCTCCTGATCAGTATTGAGTTCCTTACCAGTACGGGCCACACTGCACATGGGTTGGAAAAATGGCAATGGGTGTGCAGCTCCGGGTGAAGCATGCACAGCTTCTGCATGTGCGGAAGCCAAAACTTGCTGAAATCTCATGCACGTGCATCCTCTCATGAGATTTTGCTTCCTGAGCATGTGCAGAAGCAAGGTCTTGACAGAACGCAAGTGCGCGCCCACCAGTCACCGGGCGTATCGCACCAATAATGGCGGGAACAGCAATTCCCACCTGCTGCTGATGAGGTACACTGACTAGCCACTATTTATCACAGTACCTGGAGCAGAGTGATGCTGCAAACAACTTTACTTTTTTTTAATAAAAGTTTTTTTCTCTCCACATTAAAATCATACACAACATCACATATGCCTTCAATATGATACATGCATGTTTCTGTCCCCAGGGATGGGGACAGACATGTCAGAGTTATCGTGGTAGATAAAGTACAAATTACACTCCTCCCTGCCATATGCACATCATTAGTAAGGTTGTCTTCAATTGAAATGCATCTATTTAATTCAATGGGTAATGATCTCTGATAGCACATCATCACCACCACCACCACCATCACTGGATAAACTTCAAAAATACAATGTAGTCCTCAGATAATTTCCACAAGGCAACTGTATACTCTTTCTTAGTGTGATATAGCTTGTTAATTAATTAATTAATTTGTTCGTTTATTTGATTTATATGCCACCCCATCTCCAAGGACTCGGGGCGGCTCACAACATATAAAAGAACAATGAGCTACAAATTCAAATCCAATTAATATGAATCCACTAATCAAAACTAAAATCCCCATTATTAAAAATCGATCATACCACTTAACAACATCATACATGTCATTCATCGGCTAGGGGGCTAGGGTCTAATGGCCCCAAGCCTGGTGGCATAGATGAGTCTTAAGACTCTTATGGAAGGCGAAGAGGGTGGGGGCCGTACGAATCTCTGGTGGGAGCTGATTCCAGAGGGCCGGGGTCCCCACAGAGAAGGCTCTTCCCCTATCCCCTGCCAAATGACATTGTCTAGTTGATGGAACATGGAGAAGGCCAACTCTATGGGACCTAACTGGTCGCTGGGATTCATGTGGCAGAAGGCGGTCCAACAAGTAGTCTGGTCCGATGCCATGTAGGGCTTTAGAGGTCATTACCAACAATTTGAATTGTGTCCGGAGACCGGTCGGCAGCCAGTGCAGTCCATGGAGTGTTGGAGAAACATGGACATGTTTAGGAAGGCCCATGACCGCTTGCTTAATGATAGATTGGTGTCAGATACATCCCAAAGCAGAGACTGCAAAATATAAAAATAACTTATTACTGTAGTATCACCATCGGCATCTGTTTACTGCTCTATCTATCTATCTATCTATCTATCTATCTATCTATCTATCTATCATCTATCTAGCTATCATCTATCTAGCTATCATCATCTATCTATCTATCTATCATCATCTATTTATCTATCTATCTATCATCTATCTATCTATCTATCTATCATCATCTATCTATCTATCTATCATCATCTATTTATCTATCTATCTATCTATCTATCTATCTATCTATCTATCATCTATCTAGCTATCATCTATCTAGCTATCATCATCTATCTATCTATCTATCTATCTATCATCATCTATTTATCTATCTATCTATCATCTATCTATCTATCTATCATCATCTATCTATCTATCTATCATCATCTATTTATCTATCTATCTATCTATCTATCTATCTATCTATCTATCTATCTATCTATCTATCTATCTATCTATCTATCTATCTATCTGAATCAGGATAGATGGATGGCTCCCATTTCAGCTCTACTAAAGGTCATAAAGATGTACAGTGTTGTCCCTGTATTGTGCTGTGATCTGAAAGCTGACTAAAATAAGTCCAGATCAGGGGTGTCAAACTTGTGGCATCACAACAATGTCATGTGATGTATCACAACTTTCCCCCCCTTTGCTAAAAGGGGCCATGATGCATCAGCCCACAGGCTGCGAGTTTGACAGCCCTAGTGGTGCTGTAGTTAGAGTGCAGTATTGCAGGCCACTTCTGCTGATCATCAGCTGCCAGTAGTTCAGCAGTTCAAATCTCACCACTTGCTCAAGGTTGACTCAGCCTTCCATCCTTCTGAGGTGGGTAAAATGAGGACCCAGATTGTTGGGGGCAATATGCTGATTCTGTAAATTGCTTAGAGATGGCTGTAAAAGCACTGTGAAGCAGTATATAAGTCAAAATGCTAATAGTAATAATCCATTCCTCAAAATTATTTAGAGTTGTAACCTGACCACCTTCTCCATAACCTTCCCTAAAACAAGGAGAGTTGGACTCTGGGAACAAAATTGTCCAAAATTGTTGGGTCTAGTAATAGTTTGTTAAATAAAGATACACTATTTCCTCATTGTGCCTGATAGAGTCATCTCCTTCCTCAAAGAAGCCAACACTACTGTGTGGACTCAATCCCATGTCATTTCTCAAGTGGCCTTAACAAGCCAAGAAGGACATGAATCCAATATTGACTGGGGATTATTTTTGTAGTTTGAAGGAGCTTGTCCAATTTATCAGGGATCACAGCCTCACTGCCATGTCCACAATCCAGATTTTTTGTCTGCCTTATCAACAATAGTCAGGTCTGGAGTGGCAGGTGTGTATCTGTTTGAGTTCAAAAGTCCCAGAGGACTTCAGCATCATATTCTATTCTATTCTATTCTATTCTATTCTATTCTTTTATTTATTTATTCATTCATTCATTCATTCAATCATTCATTCGATCATTCATTCATTCATTCATTCATTCATTCATTCATTTAATTGGATTTGTATGCCGCCCCTTTCCGAGGACTCTATTAGTGTGTTTGTTTTATGGTCCCATCAATTCTTGCTTGCAAACAAGTGGCATTTCTTGCAGATATTCCAATGCATCATTGCTGCTACTTTATCGCACCTGAATACAATAAGCCTGTTTAGGTTTCCTTACCATGTCAGCTGAACCTACAAAAGAACATTAAAGCAAACCAAACTAGAAATTAGAATGCAAATTGGTGGGAGAAACATTAACAATGAATATTATTGAGGGCTATAACAATTAAGTAAAGAGTTATTTGGAAGAAATTAGGGAGGGAGGGAAGGGTAGGGAAGAAGGGAGAGAGGGAGGGAAGGAGGGAGGGAGGGAAGAAGGAAAGTGCATTGCATGGTATAAACTGAAAAATTACTGAACCATTAATATAGCCTTCAATATGAAAAACTGGTTACACAATTTACACTGTTGCATTCCCACCTTTGACAATTATATTGGAATGTAAATCTAGAAAATCAAATCTTGGTACAAAATGAATTTTCTCCCTTTTAATTGGCATCATCCATATACCAATTACAACATTTTACCGCTTAACCTCTTAAATTTTCTTAGTGAACCAGCCCAGTGAACCAACGCTAATATTAAATTTTACTAAATTATTGTTACTAAGTGAATATAAATAGATTAATCTGTGTTTTTCCTTCCAGTAATCAAACAAAGGGAACTTCAGAATATTTCCACCAGAGGTCCTCAGAGATTTAAAAGAAGCAAATAATTTTTTTTAGAATAGATGCAGAAGGTCTTTGATACTCAGTTCAACGCAATACAGTATAAAATAGTAAATTGTGAAACATGTTTTGTTTGTGGTACATGTATGCATAAAAAAGATTGCCATGACATGCTGCAAAAATTTCAAATTATTCTGATAGAGATGGACAACCCTCCTATTCTGTAATCTAGACCATATTCACTATTCCATCTTATGCTATTTGAGCATTTTGGAAACTTTTCAGTCAACTTTCAGCAAGACTTCAAACGTTGATCAGCTCAAGCTAAGTCTAGAAAGAGGCAGAGGTGGATTCCTCCTGGTTTGGACCTGTTCACCCAAAACGGTAGTAACCCACTGGTGATGTCATGATGACGTCATGGAACAGGTTGGCCCGTGGGCGGTGCCATCATTTTTTGGAATTTTTTTTTTTTGGGGGGGATTTTCTTGTTTTTTTTCCCTTCTGTGCATGCACAAAAGCCAAATTTCCAGCACTGCACATGCATCACCATCTTGTTTTTGGCTTTCTGTTTTTGGAATTTTGAGGGATTTTTTGCCACTGCGCATATATGTGTGTGTGTGTGTGTGTGTGTGTGTGTGTGTGTGTGAAACGCACGTGAGCACAGGTCCATGTGGTGCAGCCACGCAGCACAGGAGGAAGCAAACCAGCAGTGGGGTAAGTTACAACCCACCCCTGAAAAATATTATCAAGAAGTGATTATGTTTTAAATATGTTCTTCCAATGTAAATATTTCCTCTTAGCTATAGCTTCTGAGTTGCCCATTTAGATAGAGAGAGAAAAAAAGAGAATAAATGGAAAAGAAAAAGGAAGAAGCTAATTCTTTAAGAATTTTTTTAAAAAATGGGGCACTGTATTTTCCTTTATTATTCTTTTTTCTTTAGGCTTCTGATGGATGGATCTTTAAAATAAGATGATAGCCCAGTGACCTCACTAGAGAGAGTGAAGCAGAAACTTGTTTTTTAAAGTTATTTTTAGCATTCAAACATTATTTTGTTTCTTCTACACACACCTCTCCCCATTACGCTTTTTGCACTTCTGCCAAAAACATTTCAGTAGCATAAACTTGATTGTGCTTCAGGTCAAAATAATGGGTCATTCTGTGTATCAATGGGTCACACATTGCCTACTTCTGGTTTAAACCCAAATCCAAGAACCATCCTTTGCTTTGAGGGATGCCAGAGTCCTAAGATATTATGAAATCCCAAAAAGATGAATTATAATCTCCATTTGTGACTTCTATTAGAAAAAAGAAGAAAGAAGAAGAAGAAGGATTATTTCCAGCATTCTCTGTGTTCCTGAGCCTATTATGATCCTATACCTAAAGACTTGGCCAGTGTCAAACCTGGTGTTGTTGTGGTTAGCTCTGGCCCAGCTCCTGCCCCAAGGACTGTGGATGAGGGGGAGACATCCACATGCCGCAGTGACAGGGAGGAGGAAAGTGGGGCAGACAGCTCAGAAGGAGATCAATTATCTAGCTCCTCCTTGGATTCGGAACAAGAGTTAATGATACAGCCACGTATGTGGAGAGCGATGCATAGGCAGCAACAACTGAGAGATTATTATCAAAGAAAATGAGGCCACCTGTGGTTGGGTGGGGCTGTGGTAATTAGTGAGGCTACTATAAATAGCAGCCTCTGGTTTTGGCCATTGTGGAGGATTATCTGATCGTTGTGTTTCGTGCCTGCTTCACTGACTTTGACTTTTTGTGTGCTGATTTTCCCCCGCTTTGAAACTAAAGCAGAGCAAAGTGTGTTTCACTTTGTGAAAGAAGAAGGACTGTGCATTGCCTCACAGCTGCAATCTAAGTATCTCAGAACTGATAAGGGACTTGTACCAATTACCAGTTTGTTTGGAGACGAGTGCTCTTTGCTATACAAAAAGAGGGCTTAGTTTAAGTGAATTTTTGTTATAAAGAACATTGTTTTGAATTTTGAAACGTGTGTGTGTCTGAAATTTGTATCTGACTTTTCGGGAGGATTCTGCCAGAGAGCTCAACAGAACAGGTGGGAAGCTCGTAACTTGGAGTAAATAATCTTCTTAAGACGATAAAGAAGGCACAGCTGCAGAACTTTGAGAGCAAACCTTGGGGGCATGAAATGGGAGGTTTCTTGGGGTGAGAAGATCAAGTATTATCGTAACCTACAAGAGACCTTGCCTTCTGGCTGTGTTCCCTTGGCCTCTTCTTTTCTGTTGTGCCTATAAGGAAGGGCAGCCCAAACCTTAGAAACAGATAGGCTATTGCCTGAAGTAGCTCAATGGGGATTTTTTCCCTCCTCCGCAAACATTGTCAGCATCTATTTTTCTAACAATGGCCATAACTGATACGTCAATTATAACTGGGAAGATAACCTGCTTTTTGAGCAAGAGCCTCGACCGCACAAGAATTCCCAAGTTCATTTTTGGACAAGGGTGTGGGAAGAACAAAGCCATCAAGGGCTAAAATTGATACTGTTGCAGAGTCAGTTGACATCTGAACTACCAGTCATTCTGTCTTGCTGAGGTTGAATGTCAGGTTGTTTCTTCCTTTCTAGAAAACATAGAAAATATAGAAAATTGACGGCAGAAAAAGACCTCATGGTCCATCTAGTCTGCCCTTGTATTATTTCCTGTATTTTATCTTAGGATGGATATATGTTTATACCAGGCATGTTTAAATTCAGTGACTGTGGATTTACCAACCACGTCTGCTGGAAGTTTGTTTCAAGCATCTACTACTCTTTCAGTAAAATAATATTTTCTCATGTTGCTTCTGATCTTTCCCCCACCTAACCTCAGATTGTGGCCCCTTGTTTTTGTGTTCACTTTCCTTAAAGACACGTCCTGAGTCTTCGGAGAGGGGCGGCATACAAATCTAATAAAATAAAATAAAATAAAATAAAATAAAATAAAATAAAATAAAATAAAATAAAATAAAATAAAATAAAATAAAATCTAATAAAATAAAATAAAATAAAATAAAATAAAATAAAATAAAATAAAATAAAATAAAATAAAATAAAATAAAATAAAATAAAATAAAATAAAATAGAATAGAATAAAAAATAAAATAGAATAGAATAGAATAGAATAAAATAAATAATAAAATAAAATAAATAAAATAAATAAAATAAATAAAATAAATAAAATAAATAAAATAAATAAAATAAATAAAATAAATAAAATAAATAAAATAAATAAAATAAATAAAATAAATAAAATAAATAAAATAAATAAAATAAATAAAATAAATAAGATAAATAAAACAAAATAAAACAAAATAAAAAATAATAATAACAACAACTTCCCTCCTGAACCTTATTTAACCCTTTAACATATTTAAATGTTTTGACCATGTCCCCCCTTTTCCTTCTGTCCTCCAGACTATACAGATTGAGTTCATGAAGTCTTTCCTCATACGTTTTATGCTTAAGATCTTCCACCATTCTTGTAGCCCGTCTTTGGACCCGTTCAATTTTGTCAATATCTTTTTGTAGGTGAGGTCTCCAGAAATTTCTAGATTTTTACAACCTCCAAATACCAGGTCAAGGATTCAAGTGCATGGCCTGACTGGTTGTTGCTCCTCCCATCCCTTCAGTAAAGTTTTGCTTTGCACAGGCCCCAATGAACTCATGTGGGGAGGAATTGTCGGGTTCTCACATTTGAAACTCAGCAGCGCTGCTACAAAACTGATTTGGTGCATTTCTTCTCACCAGTCCCTTCTGTTCCGGGAGCTTCCTGGAAAAAGAGCCAATTGTTCTGATTTTTCAATGTTTTTTTTTTTTTTTGTAGTGCAGGAATCAAGGAAGCAACTGGGGAAAGAAGAAGGAAAATCCCTGTGGATAAAGGGATGGGGTGTGGGGTGTGGGTGCTTTTCAGCCCAAATCAGAGATGGGTTCCAACTTATCTCACTGCTGGTTCACTTGTTCCCTCCCATGCTCCGTGGGTGCGCCTCGCAGTAGTAACCAGGAAAAAAAAACTAAGCAGAAAAAATGATGGCGACCACCTGTCACAGTGCTGGAATCTGGCTTCTTTGCATGCTCAGAAGGAAATTTTTTTTAAAAAAATGGTGGCGCCCATGGACTGGCACCGTGGACTGGTGATGTCCTGCATAAGCCACGTTGACAGTGTGGTAGTAAGAATTTTGGTAGCCCTTCACTGTTTGCAGAACTCAAAGGTCAATTAGATCTAGGTGAAACAAATATAGATTACCATGCCAACTGCATCAAAAACAAGACCCACAATCCATTCCACAACATCCAACCCGCCCAACAACAAAACAACATCACACACACCACCAACTAAGACCAGGTATGTGCACCTCTTACTTTCTCAATCCAATCAAATACTAATCTCAAATGCAAACTAATCAATTGTTTTTGTTTGTGAAACATAGCTAAACACATCCCTCCCTGACTCCATTATCACAGCAAGAAACTACCTTGAAACCTTCAGAGGAGGCAGAGTATCTATATTCTACAAAAAGACACTATACCAGTGATGGGCTCCTATGGGAATGGCCAGGAACGCAGTTCTGGTAGCAAAATGTGGAGCTCCACCCCAGAGCACCCAATTTGCACTGAAAGATGTTGAAACAAAATGCATAAGCCACGCCCACAGTATGGTAGTAAAAATTTTGGTAGCCCATGACTGCACTAAACCTAAAAAATATCCAAGTTACATATGATCTCACCCTTCCTGAGACCATTGTCTGTGATCAGTGAAGAGCTACCAAACTTTTTACTACCACACTGTGGGCATGGCTTATGTAGGACATCCTGCATTTTCTTTCAACATCTTTCAGTGCAAATTGGGTGCTCTGGGGTGGAGCTCCATTTTTGCTACCCCACTGCATCTCTCCCCCATCTGGGCCGTAGCCCTCCCCTGTCTGTGATCAGTCCTTAAATACCACACTTTGCTTCCTTCTTTGTTACAGAGCCCCAGTCTATGACATCACGTGTGCAAACAAATTAATCTCACTGCTAATGTGGGCAGCCTCCTGCCCATACCCCCTTACTTTTCTTGGAGACCTCAATCTACCTCTCATTAACTGGACTTTAAATTAATGCATGACCGAATCCATCCATACAATCCTATAAAATACTATTATCAATCTAGGACTTGACCAACTAGGAACAAATAAAACTAGCCTCAACAACTGCCTTGACCTCATATTCTGCAACAGCAAAAGCACAATTTATGGACTACAAATAAAAAAACCCTTTTCCAATAGTGACCACAGCGTGATAGACTTCAGACTCAATGTTCACCATTGCAAGAATCATCTTAATAATGGGACACCCAAGTACAACTTTGAAAAAGCCAACTATGAACTTACAGATGCCGACCTCTCAATTCTTGACTGGCAAACTCTTCTTTGGCTATAAACTGCCGATGACCTCTATAAATCTTCTTGCTCGAAGTCAAAAGAACTATCAGATTACACGTACCACTAATAACCATCATAACCAAGAATAACAAACTTATTGTTGCCCATATCAATAAGGAAGGTACAATAATAATAATAAAAACGCCCTCTGGCGAAAAAACAAAGCAAGCTAACTTCAAAAATTGCTACAAAAATATATGACACCAAATAAAGATGGAATGCTTCAACTATCACAGAAAACAAGAGGAAAACCTTCTGTGCACAAAATCCAATCATGCCCTCTACAACTTTGTAAATAACAAACTTGAGGACTCAAGATCCCTCCCTCCACTAACAGGACCAAACAACAAATAATGCTATGATGAATCAACCAAAGCTAACCTCTTCAACACATTCTTTGTCTCAGTCTTTGTAAACAGCAATGGCTCATGCCCAAAATTCCCTAGACATACCACAAATACTCACAATGGTTTAACACAAATGGGCGTCACTAAAGACAACATTGAAAAAAAACATTGCACAGCCTAAAACCTTCTCTTTGAATTGGAGTTTGGAGGCTTCAGTGAGGCCTGCATGCATGTGTGCAGGGGGTATAGCACGAGGGGTTGTATACGCATGCGCATGGGGAGGGCATTGCATTATGGGTGTCGGCACGCACAGGTGGAATATCGCGCATGCATGCGCCCTTTTGACACCCAAGCAAAAAAAAGGTTTGCCATCACTGATGAAGGCTATTTTTTTGGGGGGGGGGGCTTTCCATGTCTCTTAATTCTTCCCTGCCAGAAAATGTTCTATTTCTTTTGTTCAAAGTTATGTCTGATATGATACACACCTTTGTATTAAATCCTTGGTTTTTAATTTTTGAAGAGAACCATAGATTTTATTCCTTGGAGGACATTGTCCTCTTCTATTTGAGGGCAGCTTGCATTTCTTGTGGCAGCATTAGTAAGGGCTTGAATCTTTGGATAATTCTTCTTAGGGAATTGAGATAAAAAAAACGAAAAGAAAAATAATTTCACGCCAGACATTCATTGGAGACAGCCAAGGAAGTCAAGGGTTGAAAAAACTCCTCTTTTCCTGCAGAAACCAGTCTCAGAACAGAGCCGAACATTACAGGGGGTGTTCCTCCAACTCCTTGGCATTGAGTCTTTCACCTACTGGCTATAATATGGTTATATGCGCTTTAGAGTTTGCCTGCTAAAAAGAATAAAAGTGATTCGCTATAAATCATCAAGTTCCTTTTTCCTCGGCAGAACACACACACCAACTAAATTAATTAGCCCAAGCTCCCCTTCACAATCACAATTACTGCAGAACAAAAAGCCCCTACAACTCAAGCCCGCATTCTCTAGTGCCTCACAAGGATGCATTGTGAATGCTGATTAACATGCATTAGCAGCTTCGCACAATCGAAGCTAAAATAAACTTTTAAACCCAGGCCTGGCTCTTTCTGCAAGAAGGGGAGAAGCTGAAGGGGTTGTGGAGGAAGGGAGGAGGAGGAGAAAGACTGCTAGGGGATGCCAGGATTAACATTCATGATGGGACTCCACCGTGAATGGAAGCGAGGTTTGACTGTGGCTTGCTTAAGAGAGAGGAAGCTATGTATCCCTCTAGCATATATACAGACACATCTCCCACAAAGCAGGCAGGGAGGCTAAGAGGCGAGGTAATATAAAGGTTTTCAGAATGTATCCAGACAGTTTCAAAATAGTTTGAAGGGAGTGAATGGGATGCCAAGGAGAATGAGTTGAAAAATCTTTTGAAAATGTTGCCCTCAAAAGTCTTCGGTTCCCACCCCGCAAACATACCTTCTATTTTTTTTAAAAAAATTCAACAGATATATATATATGGTGGGGGGGAAATTAGACGCTAAAGAAAATTAAAGCAACTAAATTTAAGAAATAATAACATACATCATCACCAGCACTACAATCATAGAATTGCTGAAGGAATTTTGTAAAAAAAAAAAATTGATTTGAAATAATAATAATAATAGTAATAATAATAATAATAATAATAATAATTTTTTATTAGATTTGTATGCCGCCCCTCTCCGAAGACTCGGGGCATCTCACAACAATAATAAAAGGCAATATAACAGTAGAACAAATCTAATATTAAAAGAAAAAGATATATAAAACCACAACAATTAAAACCATATAACACATACATACCAAACATAAAATATAAAAGCCTGGGGGAGGTGTCTTAGTTCCCCCATGCCTGGCGATATAGGTGGGTCTTGAGTAATTTACGAAATTGAAATGTAAGAAAAATTTAAATCCATGTTTTAAAAAATGAATTTTTCTTTACCTCTGCATGATGTCTCTCTGATATATAAATCCAATGACTCACTCAGTTCATTCTGGGATTTATAGTTTCCTTATTCCACAGCATGCTAACAATAAACTTAAAATTTTAATTAAAACAATTCATTTCTCTTGCAAAATAAGGAGTGCCAAGTAGCCAAAAACTCCCTCTCTCTCCCAAATTTCCATTAGGAACTCACATAAACAAAGACAGAATTATTAGCATTCATGAATAGCTCATGAATAATGAAAAAGAGAGCTTAGAAAGCAAAGAAAATTTAGAGACATTTTAAATGGAAATGTAATGGAATCTGTTTTTTTAAAAAATAAATACTTTAAAATCTCTATTTATTTAACTTTTTGTTCTATTTTTATTTATCTAACATTTATTATCAGTGTTCAGTAGACTGTTAAATTATTTCACATGATATTTTGAAGACAAAACAGAAGTGAAGGAAAGAAAATAATATGGGCTGTCCTGAACAACTTGGAGAAAAACTGGCATTTAGCAATAAATAAAGAATGGAATGGAATTGAGTAGAGTAGAGTAGAGTAGAGTAGAGTAGAGTAGAGTAGAGTAGAGTAGAGTAGAGTAGAATAGAATAGAATAGAACCAAACAGAATAGAATAGAATAGAATATTGGCCAAGTATGATTGGACCCACAAGGAATTTGTGTGTAGCCTAGTAGCCTATTCTATGGAAATGTTCCTTGCATACTGTAATCTTCTGTACTTTACAAAATTTGGTGCCCATAATCAGTAGCAGGTTGCTATCGGTACAATTGAGGATGGTGCACTGGTAGTGAAAGCTGCATGCACGCGCGCACGTCTCGGTGTATTTCTGCATATGTGTATGTGCAGGAAGTAAAATCTCTTGAGGGAACGCACATGCACGTGAGATTTTGTTGATTTTTTTGCTTCTGCGCATGTACGGAAGCAAAAAAATCCCAGAAATCTCTTGCGTGTGCGCATCCCCTTGTGAGATTTTGCTTCCTGCACCTGCGCAGAAGCAAAAACATGCCAGGAAGCATGTGCATACAGGAGAACAGAAGTTGCGCATGTAGCACACCAGTGGCGGTGGGAATGGGAATGCGCCCCTGCCCATAATCCCATATAATTATGAGCCTGAACTTGATAAGTAGAATCATATTGAAGAAGAAATAATGAGAATTTGAAATGTATCCTAGGATATAGGACTCCTTTGTAAGAAACTGGAGGGGTGGGATGTACGACTGCCACTTCTTGCCAAATGCCAGTTCCTCTGTGACATTTGTACAGGAATAAAACACATTTAATTGCGTATAAATTCAGGCGGGGACTATGACATTCTAATCTGCCTCTGCTCTGATTTCCTTTCTTCTTCCAGAACTAACCAATGAAAGTATGATAGATAGTAGCAGCAGGGTTTTTTTTTTTTAAATCAGTGAGCATTGGTTAAAGATGAATTTGGTGAATTTCAATCTATTGTGTAACTATGGCTGGCACGGAGCCTGTAACTGTAAAGGAAGGACAATGTTGTTGTTAATGCAAACAAAACAATGACTATTTATTTATATCTTTTATTGGCTCTTAGAACTCTACTATTTCCCATCTCCTAGCAGTAAAAATAAATGAGCTTCAAGTGAAATAAACTGTTGAGGGTGGTATTCTCCACTGTGCAGTCTACTAAGGGGTTGGTGCTAGTGGTGAAGTGAGGCTGAAACAAGTAAGAGTCCACATGCTAAATTCTCTTTCAATAACCTCCCCAATTTCTACCCTTTTATTTTCTCTTATTTTTTCCTCTCCTTCTTTGCGTCTCCTTTCCTTTATAGAGCTGGGTGAATGGCTGTATAGAAGTTGAACACTGGGTTGTAAAAAAAAAAAAGAGAGAGAGAGAGAGAAGGGGGGGAGGGGGAAAAGCTGCATCTAAGTTTTATAATTCTTTGGTTGGGAGCCGGAGAACTTAGAAAGAAATCAGATAATTTTTTATTCTGGTATTCTAATATTCTTTAGCAAAAGTTATAGAGTTCTATTTAAAAAGGCTCATCAGCATTTTAAAAGTATCATATTACAAATAAACTAAACTTTAAGACCACAAAACCTTTCCTTCTTTCCTTTCTGTAGCGAGCATCTCTATAATGATTTCAGTTTATATAGGTATTTTCCATTGGTGATACTGACTGATGTTGAAAAAGAGTTCAGAAAATACCACATGGTTACTTCAAATTTGACACTGACAGCTACTCATTGTCCGAGATATGGCAGGCTGTCTAGTAACTATGGGCAATGTTGCACAGGTACTCTGGTTGTTACCCTAGTTATCAATTTGCTTCTGGATCAAAGTGCTTTTTATCACCAATATAGTCGTACATGATTCAACTGCCAGGTACTTGCCAGACACAATAATTTCTCTTGGCAGGAGAATGAGAGGTATTTATTTATTTATTATACTGCATTTTAACTTATTATTTATTCAAATTCCCTCTATTTTAGCCAATTTTACTGTATTTTAACCAGTCACAGTTTTATGATGACCGATGTGGTCCTTTTTCTTGCTTTGATATGGTCGATTGACTAATCAAATAAAGTTGATATTGTTAGATATTGTTCATTCACTCACTCACTCACTCACTCACTCACTCACTCACTCACTCACTCACTCACTCACTTATTTATTTAGTCCAATACACAACGAGGGTTTTAGTGGGTATATATCTATATACACATAGTAAAATACATGATGAAGATTATAGAGGAGATACTCATAGTAAAATATATCTATGAAAGAATAGAAAAGAAGATATAGTAAAATAACATATCAATGAAAGAATAGAAGAAGAGATATAGGAATAGAAGAAAGGTATAGGAGATATAGGAGAGCAATAGGACAGGGGACGGAAGGCACTTTAGTGCACTTGTACTTGCCCCTTACTGACCTCTTAGGAATCTGGATAGGTCAACCGTGGATAATCTAAGGGTAAAGTGTTGGGGGTTTGGGGATGACACTATGGAGTCCGGTAATGAGTTCCACGCTTCGAAAACTCAGTTATTGAAGTCATATTTTTTACAGTCAAGTTTGGAGCAGTTAATATTAAGTTTAAATCTGTTGTGTGCTCTTGTGTTGTTGTGGTTGAAGCTGAAGTAGACCCCGACAGGCAGGACGTTGCAGCATATGATCTGATGCCAAAGATCCCCTGCCCATGGGAGTTAAGTGATCAAGACCCAAGGATATTCATCTGGGGCTGCCCCTATATTCTGGAAAAAACTTTCCTACCACAACTTATGTGAGATTCTTTTAACCTGTTTATTTCATAGAGCATTTGGGTTGATCATGAGCCACAGTGGCACAGTGTTTAGAGTGCAGTACTGCAGGCTACTTCTGCTGCCTGTCGGCTGCCTGCAATTTGGCAGTTTAAATCCCACCAGGCTCAAGGTTGACTGGGCCTTCCATCCTTCTGAGGTGGATAAATGAGCACCCAGATTGTTGGGGGCAATATGCTGATTCTGTAAACTGCTTAGAGAGGGCTGTGAAGTCTACCCAAATGTTGGAAATGTAAACCTCCACAAGGGATGTTCTACCACGTGTGGTGGACCTGTCCCAGAGCGAAAGAATATTGGGGAAAAAATTAAAAAATGTATTAAGGAAATAACAGAACAGAAAATTGAGATGAGGCCAGAGTTGTTTCTATCGGGAATAATAAAAGGAAATGCTAAAAAATAAATTTATTTAATCGCAACAGGGAGAATTACATTTGTCCAAAATTGGAAGAAAGAGAAGAACCCTTCAAACACAATGATTATATAATATAATGTTGATATAATTATAAAAAAGATGCGAGAATGTGCTGAGATGGATAAACTAATGATGGAATAGAGATGGGGGGAAACCATGTAGTATAAAATACGGTATAGATGATATGAATGGCTTGAAAAGAAAAGTTTAAAGGATTTTAATTTTAGGATAATTGGAACAAATATATCTGTAGAGTATAAATGATGTGAATCAATATATAAAATGTATAAAGGAATAGTTAGACATAAGAATGTTTATGTAAAAATCAATAGGCCTTCATATGGAAAACATAGAATTAGGGAACAATCCTGTTTTTGGAAAGCTGTATTAGTGAAATTGTGTTTTTAAAATGTGAAAAATCTGAATAAAGAGGTTTTTTTTTTTTAAAAAAAGAGAGGGCTGTAAAGCACAGAACTACTTTTTAATTTGATGTTTTAAATGGGGTATTGTTTTTAATTTTTAAGAACTGTATTCCTGGAAACCACTGGAGTTGGCTGAAGTAGGTGGCATGCAAACTTTTATTTAGATTAATACATGTCTATACAGGTAGTCCTCAACCTACAACGGTTCATTTAGTGACAGTTCAAAGTTACAACAACATTGAAAAAAATAACTTAGGACCATTTTTCACACTTATGACTGTTGCAGCATCCCTATGGACCTTTGATCAAAATTCAGATACTTGGCAACTGACTTGTATTTATAATGGTTGCAATGTCCCAGGGTCATGTGATCGCCTTTTAAGACCACCTGACAAGCAAAATCAATGGGGAAGCCAGATTCACCTTAAAATCACGCTTAGTACCTTAATAACTGCAGTGATTCACTTAAGAACTGTAACCAAAAATGTTGTAAAATGGGGCAAAACTCACTTAACAAATCTGTGTCACTTGCCAACAAAACAAATGGAGCTCAATTGTGATCGGAAGTTTGGGGTTAGCTGTAAAACCACAATGCTTCCCCATATCTTCCAACTTCTTCCCTGGCTTCTCCTACATGAATTACATCCCAAACTTGTAGGGATGTAATGGGACTTTTGAGATCAGTGAGAGCAGCCATACTGAACGCAAAATGATTTACAGGGCCGGAATACGGGAGCAACTACAGTACCCTCATTCAAAACTGCAGGACTAAATTTTAAAAAAATCCTTAAAGAACAACATGGTAAAACCATGCCATAGGAAAAAATATATGTATTTATGTGGGTGAGGGGGAAATCAGGTGATTGGAAAATTGAGTTTGGCACAGTATCAGTTCCAATCCGGATTAAACGAGTGAAGCCAGAGACAAAACTCTCAAGATATTTTCCCCCTTCTTTCTTCCTTTAGTTCCTTGATCTCGAACATTTATTTAAACTCTACAACACAAAGCAGTCTATTTTGGCAACAAATGGTATTTAAACATTCTTTTGATTATTCCTTTAAAACTGTAACTCAGCCCTAAGATGATGAAAGAGCTGAGTATGCAATTAAATAAATGTTGCACGGAGGGTTTGTTATTGTATAAACAAATCTAGGCCATGCAGTAAGTAACAATGGGAATTTACAATGTTTGCAAAGAGCAAGGAGACAAGGTGCTTACTGTGTTTTCCCTTGTAAAGAGAAAACGAACCCAAGAAAACAGGTGACTCTTCTTTTTCATTTAAAACAGAAGTGAAGTTGGGGTGGGATATACTTGAAAACAGGGTGGGTTCCACTTATCTTTGCCATTGGTTTGTACTGTGATGTTTTGCACGCCTGCTCTGTTCGTGCATACACACGTTCTCTCGTGCAATTTGGCTTTTGCGCATGCTTAGCTGGAGTCGGCCCGAAACACAGCTGAGGAGCTGATGAACTGTGCTTCAGGTGGAGGAATAAAGGTCAGTTTAAACCCGGGGGGTGGATGGGTGGGAGGGCCCTTTTACAAGCAGCAGAACAGGAAAAAAATTCAAAATAGTAAACAAAAATTCAATAAAAATTCCAAACAAAGGATGGCAGTGCCCACAGACCGGCACCAGTATCAGGTTGCTACCGGTACGGATAAGGACAGCGTACTGGTAGCGAACATTGAGCTGTGTGCGCAGCTTCGCTTCTGTTGCTGGCGTGTGCATACATCCCAGCGAGATTTTGCTTCTGCGCATGTGCAAAAAAAATCACTGAAATCTTTCTCTTGTGCGTACCCTCATGCAATTTTGCTTCCTGTGCATGTGCAGAAACAAAATCTCGTTGGGACGCACCCATGTGTCCGTAGAAGTAAAGCTGCATGCACTTTACTTCTACAGTAGTGGCAGAGTTGGGAATTGGCTCCTGACCTGTGACACCATCACCATTTCACCAGGGGGTCGCTAACAGTTCAGGCAATCTGGTCTTAACCTAGAGCAGGGGTCCCCAACCACCGGGCCGCGGACCAGTACCGGGCCGCGGGGCATGTTGCACCGGTCCGTGGAGTCAGCAGCTGCCGGCCCTCATGCCGCCACCCCCTCCCTCCAGCGCTTCGCCTCCCGCCGGGCAAGAGGCCTCGGGAGGCAGGTTCTGCCAGCCACAGGACAATGGATGGGACAGAGGGGCGGGAAGGACCGAGAGGCTCAAACCTCTTTTGGCTTCTGCCGTGGGGCGCTTTTGCGTTTTTGGCTGGGGGGAGGCAGGAGGGCCAGCCTGACCCCCTCTCTCCAGCGCTTAGCTCCCGCTGGGTAAGAGGGCTTGGGAGGCAGGTTCTGCCAGCCACAGGACGATGGCGGGAAAGAGGGGCGGGGAGGACCAGCACCCCCATGCTTAATCCCTCCCCCAACCCCGCCCCTTTCCGCCCCCACTGGGCCATAGAAAAATTGTCTTGCTGAAACTGGTCCCTGGTGGAAAAAACGTTGGGGACCACTGACCTAGAGGAACCAACCCCTGCTTGAGAGGGATGCTGATGCAGTCAAGAGTTTTTCCTATATAGGAAAATTTACAACCATAATTGACCCCCAAAATGTATGTTAAAGCGAGACAGCTGTTAAATGCATTTTTGCCCCATGTTACGACCTTTCTTGCCACATTTGTTAAGTTTGCAGTTTTTAAGTTAGTGACACAATGTTAAGTGAATCTGGCTTGGCTATTGATTTTGCTTGTTAGATGGTCACCAAAGGGGATCCGGATACTGCAACCAGGACACTGATTCCCTGGACACTGCAACCATCATAAACGTGACTCAGCTGCCAAGTGTCTGAATTTCGATCATCATATCAAGGGAATGCTGCAATGGTCGTAATTGTGAAAAATGATCAAAAGACACTTTCCAGTGCTGTTGTAACTTTAAAACAATTTACTTAATGAACTGTTTTATGACTCCCTGTATAATAACTATATTATATAGAAAATATGTGTCATGATTCTTTCTTCTTTTCCTCCCTCTATCTCTCCCCCCAAAGTTCCTTTGTCAAAACATTTCTCCAAATAAACCCCCAACGGCCAACATATTTTTGACTTGCAATGGATCCAATCAAGAAAGTATAATTTCTTGAAAATGATATTAAATGTAAGGGAAATCTGAGAAGTCATGCCTGGTTTGTTTCAATGGTAGAGTACAAGCATGTCAATATCTTTGGGACTACCTCCTGCCATATACCTCCCAGTGACCATAAGAGCCCATGGGGCTGTGCTTCTCCAGGTCCTGTCATCCAAACAATGGCAACTGGTGAGGCCATGGAGAAGGACTTTCTCTGTGGCAGTTCTGGTTCTCTGGAACCAACTGCCCCCCGGGGTAGATCCATACCCACCCCAACCTACTGGCCTTTCACAAAGCTGTAAAGACCTGGCTTTTCTGGCAGGCCTGGGGCCATTGACTGAATGAGATACCATTTAGATCTGGTCATGAGAGATATTGAGAGATATGTATGACTTTTACTAGGGTTTTGTAATTATTTTTTAAATTGTTCTTTTAAATATTGTTTTCATTTGTTGTAAGCCATCCAGAGTCCTTGAGGAGTAGGGCGGCATATAAGATAGATAGATAGATAGATAGATAGATAGATAGATAGATAGATAGATAGATAGATGATAGACAGACAGACAGACAGATTGCATTATTAAATTATATATTCAATTTATATCCATCTACAAGTTCAAAAGAAGACTCATGCCAATAGGAGGTAGCAATGTAATATAAACGAACAAGGCAATATGAAAACTTTTAGAAGGGCAATTATTTATGTTTGTTTATTATTTGTATTTACATGCCGCTCACATGCCGCTCACTCCAAAAAGACTCAGGGCTGCTAATAGTCACAAATATTAAAAACAGTAAAAAAACAGTAAAAAAATCCTACAGTAATAAAACACTATAAAACAATACAACCCATAATCTATATTATGCTCACCTATTCTAAAATTAAATGTAATATAAATATTATTTAAATAATACTGTTTTTCCCCCTACAACTCTTAGTCCAAAGTGACGGAATTAGCTTGTAAGTCACATTGACTTTTAATCTGCTTCTGATCAAAGATCAGAATGAAAGGATCTGTAGACCTGATGGATTAGGTGGAAGATGAAGTGGTCCGATTCAGAACGTGCATGTATTCTGTCAATATTTGTGGTGTAGAGATGGATGTGGTAGCAGGCGCAAAGCAATTTTGATGTCCCCAGATGTCTCTTGTTTGCTTGAGTTTGAAAATTCACTAGTTTTTGTCCCAATAGTTATTTATTTTTCCTAATAACCTCCTTACCTTTCGTGGAGTGTGTATACTACCCCAAAATATGAAACTTTTTTTCAGGAATATGTGTTTTCAAGTTCAGTCATTTCATGTGGATTTGGGGATTTCTTGGAGAGTCAGATCTCTACAGACATGAAGAGAACTAGGATGCTAAAATTCAAGATTTTAACTTCCTTTCTCACCAAGTATTTATCTATCAAAGATGCTTTAAGTCAGGAGTCTCCAACCTTGGCCACTTTAAGACCTGTGGACTTGAATTCCCAGAATAAAGTTTTTGGGGTTTGGGGAAGAAACCACAGTCAGGTAGTGCATTCCAGGTATTGATCACTTTATTGCTGAAGTCATATTTTCTGCAGTCAAGTTTGGAGTGGTTTACATTTAGTTTGAATCTATTATGTGCTCATGTATAGCTGCAGTTAAAGGTGAAGTAGTCATTAATAGGAAGGACATTTTGGTATATGATTTTATGAACTACATTTAGATCGCAGGCCACCTAGTTGTAAATTGTCTAATCCCAGTATTTCAAGTCTGGTATATGCTATGCGGGTTCCAGACAGGTGAGCTGTATTCCAAAAAGCAACAGGAAGAGCCTAATTTTGGAGTCTAGGGGAAGAAGGTTGAAAGTTCCTGAGTAGTAGATGCTTGGAACAAACTTCCAACAGATGTGGTTGGTAAATCCACAGTAACTGTAAAGCCGGGGTGGTGCAGCAGCTAGAGTGCTGTACTGCAGGCCACTGAAACTGACTGGTTCAAATCTCATCACAGGCTCAAGGTTGACTCAGCCCTCCATCCTTCCAAGGTGGGTAAAATGAGGACCCGGATTGTGGGGGCAATATGCTGGCTTTGTTGAAAAGTGCTATTGCTAACATGTTGTAAGCTGCCATGAGTCCAAGGAGAAGGGTGGCATAAAAATTGAAGGAATGAATTAATTAATTAATAAATAAACTAAATTTAAACATGCCTGGGATAAACATATATCCACCCTAAGATAAAATACAGGAAATAGTATAAGGACAGACTAGATGGACCATGAGGTCTTTTTCTGTCTATGTTTCCTGCAGCAAAAAAAGGCACGGGACCAAAGCAGACACCGCTCGCTTCCCAAGCGCACAACTTTTCAGATGGCTTGGTATGCAAGCGAAGCAATCACGCCCAGACCCCGACCAGGTTGCATTGGGATGCAAATGAGCCGGAGCGCGTGCTCCCTCGCCAGGAAAGAGGGATTGTTTATGGAACCTCCGCCAGAGCCACGCGCCGGGCGCACGAAGTTGCCAAAGCGAGCTTTCCCATTGGGTGGGGGGAGGCGGCCGGGGAGCCAAGCGGGCGGCGGGAATGGCGTGCGTGTGTGGCGCACAGCGCGTCGCGTGCTGCTCCCGGGGCCCCGCGAGCGGCGGCAGCAGCAGCGCGTGTTGATAAGGGGCCGAGTAAGCCAGGACCTCGCAGCAGAGGCGCTTTGACAAGAGCGCGAGGAGGAAGCCTGCAAAGGGAGGAGCAAGGAAGCCGCCTTCCTCCCCAAGCGCAGCTAAGGAGTCCTTTGCACTGGTTGCGCGAACCCAACTTTTGACATCTTTAAGAAGCGGCGTGCTCATTTTTTAAAATTATTTTTTTTTACAGCCACCGATTTTGGGGCAACGAACTCGAGCTTTTCCCCAAGTGCACCTGCAACCAAGGACCGACACCGGGGTAGATGCTCCAACGATGAACGGCGGGGCTTTAGGAACAACCATGCAACCCGCAGCCCACGCGGTTTGCAAAAGTTACTCGTTGCACAGTTACAATAGCGGCGGCTCTTTGGGGATCAAGGTGCATGGCGGACAGAGCGTGGCGTCCTCTTCGTCCGGGATGCCCCAGCCGTGGGGGGTCGCCACGGGCTGCCCCGGCCAGGTTCAACCGTCCAACCCGACCGCGCGCTGCAAAGGTTCCAAGCGGCGCTCGAGCTCGCCGGAGCTGCTGCGCTGCAAGAGGCGCTTAGCCTTCCCGGGTTTGACGGCGCAACAAGGCGGGGGCGGCGCGGCGGCCGTGGCGCGGCGCAACGAGCGGGAGAGGAACCGCGTCAAGCTGGTAAACCTGGGCTTCCAGACCTTGCGGCAGCACGTGCCCAACGGCGCTGCCGCCAAGAAGATGAGCAAAGTGGAGACCCTCCGCTCCGCCGTGGAGTACATCCAAGCCTTGCAGCAGTTGCTGGACGAGCACGACACCGTCGGCGGCGCCTTCCAGGACGGGCTCTTGCAGGCCGGCCGCGACGGTACCTCCGCCGCTTGTGTCGGCGGCGGCGGCGGCGGCAGCGGTAGCAGCTCGTATTCCTCCGCCTCGCCCTCTTTTGACGGCCGCGAAGGCAGCTCCGTACCGGGTTCCCCGCATTCGGCTTACTCGTCGGACGAGAGCGGCTACGAGGGGGCGCTCAGCCCTGAGGAACAGGAGCTGCTCGATTTCACCAGTTGGTTCGGGAGCTGCTGAGCGTGGACGGTAAGAACACCCGGCAGGCTGATATCTGAGGAAGCGCGCTAGGATTGCGCGCGTTGTTGTTTTTTACCTCAGAATTTCTCTCCGTCGTTACATTTTTACATATCCCACTGCAAAACTTTTTGGGGGTGGGAGGGCAGAGGGGGATTCCATATTCCCAGGTAATGCATTCTGGTTCATTAATAGCAATAGCATTTAGACTTATATACCGCTTCATAGTGCCTTTACAGCCCTTTCTAAGCGGTTTACAGAATCAGCATATTTTCCCCAACAATCTGGGTCCTCGTTTTATCCACCTTGGAAGGCTGAGGCAACCTTGAGCTGGTGATGAGATTTGTTGAACTACAGCTAGCAGTTAGCTGAGTCACCTCGAGAAAGGCGGCAAAGAAATCTAATAAATAAGTAAGTAAGTAAGTAGCCTGCAATGCTTCACTTTGAGAAGGAAGGAAGGAAGAAAGGGAAGAAAGAAAGGAAAGAAAGAGCCAAGGTGATCCTGAGCCTCCTATTGGATTGGATTTTTTTGGATGGCATTGCGCGCCGCAGGCTGGCTCACCAGCCCACAAGGCAGATGCAATTGAAAAAAACACAAAAATTGGTGAGAATTCTGCTCTGCAAAGATTTTAGGGATAGCATCTGGCTAACTCCCAGACAGGAATGCTAACATGTCTCTTGAAGGTTGCAAATTACTTGGCTTTCCTTGCAAGCGCCTCTTGTCCCAACTTTGCAAAAACGAAAGTCCTTTTCAAATGCAAGAAGGTTACTGGGTCAGCAGGCACACTTAGAGAACAGGAGAGCTCATGGCTTAGTTAATTTGGGAGTGTTCTTCTATTTCTGAGGGTTTGACAGGGGAGGCCGCAATGCTTTGACGTTGGACCTAATTGATGGCAGGCATTTAGTTTTTGGTGCTCTCCAGTAAGATATATTGCACAGTGTGAAATAAATTTTGTGTTCCTGAATTTTCATTTGCAAAAGTTTTTGTCCACCTAAGGTTTCCTGCTGGAAAAAAACAACAACATTGATAAGAATAGGTACTTCATATTTACGCACCAGATAGAACATAGAGTAAGGAATGAAGAAATCGAATGGACAAGGCCCATATGAGATTCTTCAGAATTTTGTTCATTGGATTGCAATTTGCGCAAAAGGAAATTTTCATGCAAAGACTGCTGTTGTTTCCCTTTTTCTATCAACAACTCAGCCCCCCTCTTCTTAAAGAAAACAGAAGGAAGGTAGATTTATAGACTGCTCTCCCTGTAGAAATGGGGGTAGATATTGAAAACAACTTATGGACAAAACAATACTTGAATGTGTAGGCATGCTAGACAGTAAATTTCTTTATAGCAGAGTTTGGTAGTTGGGCACAATGCTTCCATTAGTCTGGCTTTGGGATCCGGAGAAAGCCTTGGGAAGCTCTTTCGATCTTTTCTTGTCAGTCACATGATCCTAATGGCTTTTCTGTTTTCTTTTATAGGAATACTGAAAGCAACACTGTAGAACCTCAGTACCTCATTGTCCCAGGCTCCGATGCAGCAGAAGAGCACCAGGAACACCCTGTTTTAACATGCACCTAACTCTCTTCAAGCCTCATTGCAAAGGATGTTGGACAGTCAGATCTTTCTAACTACCTTCTCTAGGTGTTTGTTTATGAAACAAAAGACTGGTGGTTTTGATTATTTTTTTTTAAAAAAAGTGCAATTATGTAAATACATTTTAGGGGGCCATGGTTTTAATCTGCTGTTGTACAGCAGTTTGTGGTACTCTCTGACTCTTGAACAACCAATGAAAAGGCTTCTCTGAATCTATTGGCAGCTGGAGATCTGTTGGGCTTCCAACGTAATGTCTGTCAACTTTTTATAAGGGCAGGGGTAAAATAATGAAAACTTGATGCTTCCTTTTTTTTCTGAATGGGAAGGGAGCTCTTGGAACGTCAGAATTAGACTATATGTGTAACTTGAGCTGCCTATGGGAACAAATATGAAGACTTATTTTTGTGCAAGTCTCCTTAATGCAAGAGGAAAAATTTATAGAAATTTGCTTATTAACTCTATCAGCTAGAAAGAATGAGAACTTACCCAACCTAGACAAATTTCTTAGCCTTTTGTACTAAGGAAACATAGAGCTGTTTATCTTAAATGTGTTGAGGATGTTGTTTGTTTGTTTATTTTGGGTCTGGTGTGAAGGTTCATTTATCTAAAAAACAAACTGAAGTTTTATTTTTAATGTATTGAAGGTATTTTTATATGCACTTGCTAGATTTATTGACTTGCATATATGCAGTTTTTAAAGAGTATCATATTTTATGTAAATCAACTTTATAAATAAAATCTATTTATAATAACCTATGCTTCCACAAATGTCATCTTCTGTTTTCAGGGTTTGTAAGGCTATGGAGAAAAGCTTTCTATGTTTCAGTTAATACAATTGCTGAATAGGTAACTAGACTGTTTATATTATATTATGTATTTTCAGTGCTGACAGATCAAACTATTACTTCACATACAGAAATGACAAAATAAGTCTACTGAAAATGATAGCTTTTTCACAATCTAGGATTTAAATATCTTTACTCATGTTACCAATGGAATGAATTCTTTCATTTCTCAACACATTATTTAAACTACTAGTAGTGATATTACACTAAATCATAATTTGCTTAGTTTGGGCTTAAGGCTAACATGTGGATCAGGCTCCTGCACCTTGTGAATCATGATTTATGGCTTAGCATAGGCGAACCAGGACATTATGCATTGCCTTAAAAACCTGACTAAAGCAAACTAATGTAATCTCATCCATTGAGTTTTAAAAGGAATCCAAGAATAGACACATAAAAGTTGCTGGCTGGCTGATTTGGGCCACACACACACACTCAATCTAACTCACATCACAATTTTTATTGTGGGAAAACAGGAAGGAATATAGTACTAGGTGTATTCATCTCCTTTATTTATAAAAATAAAAAAAGATTTTTTAAAAATAAAAAAATAACAAAGCCATTGGGTTAACCAAAAATAATTTGGGGTTTACTTTGTGTGCACAACAGAATGTAGTTTGTAACTGAATTGGATAATCTTTCTTCATTTTTAATTAAACCACAGGGAACGGCCTAAGTAATAGTTGTGGTTTTGGGTGGCAATCAAATAAAGACTGGTGTGATCACTTCATGTTGGGTTACATGCTATTTTGCTGCTGTGGTATGCTCAGGGTATGTTCTATTAAAATTAGTTAAGCAGGTATGTCAGAATTTGCTTCATTTGTAAAGAGGAAACCATAAAGGACTGATCAATATCTGTTCCATATTTATCCTCAGATTATTTAGAACTATTTCAAAGATATGCCTGGATTTTCAGTGTGACAAGTATCTTTGGAGCTCCTTTTGAGTATTTCAAAATTTCTCAGTTTATAAAATTTATTTTAATGAAAGAAAAGAAATGTTGATGGGGAAAAGAGAGTTTGCTAAATTATTTTAACAGATAATTTGTTGTTTGGAAATGTGGATTTCTTCCAAGGTTGGAGGAAACATAACAGCACCATTGTGATAAAGCTGTGCTCTATGCTTCGGGACATTGTAAAGTATGAAAGGGGTGGAGTTTGTATCATGACAGTATGATGCTGACTTAGTTGTTTTGGTGAAACTCTTTGATCCTGCAAACGCCTCTGCTTGGAAACAAAAATCTGAGTCTTGAGTGCAGAATGAGAAAATAACATAGATTTTTGGTTTTTCAAAAAAAAAAATATCAGTGCTCCCCTTTTTAGCCACCAACCTTTTACTAATTTTAAGTTATTTGTATATTAGAATAGTGGAAATATTCCATGGAATTAAGGATACTTGGCAATGTATTAGTATTAGTGATTATTCCTAAATAGCTGAACTTCACTTTTAATTTAAATACAGTGTTCAGGTTTATAAAAAAAATAATACAGTGATGTATTATGTGAGGAGTAGGGAATATGCTTTAAAAAAACTAATATAATGTATGCTGAACCTGTATAGTTCAAATTGTTATACTAAGTGGATTTTTTTTGTTAGTGTGCACAACCTGCATGTCTTTTGAGTCTTGAACAAAAAATATTTATTTGGTTCACAGGTTCTTCTGTCCAAAGGTTTTTTAAAAAATATACTTGTGAAATAACTTCATTATAAAACAGAAGACGGGCATAGATTGGTTTTGCTGATAGGAACAGAAAAAGCTGTAATTCATTATTCTATGGGTTAAGTATACAATAAAAAAAGAATATCTGCAAGAGAGAAAGAGGCAATGGGGCTTCTCTCATCAGCATATAGGGCTGGAAGCCTTGGAAATTAGAATCAACCTTTTACCCATATTAACAAGAGTCAGGCCTGTGACATCCCTCTTCAAATGGAATTTATCTAAGAATGTGTATGTGGGGTTTTTCAGGGAGGGTAGCACCTCTGGTTTAGGGGCATGTGTCCTTTTACCGCAGCTCATTTTAGGACAGCTCGTTCACCTTTGGTCCCTACCTGAGACTCAGCTCTCACCTGTAGCTCCAAGTAGCTGTAGTATGTGCAGTGAAAGATGGCCTGGTCAACCACTGCGCCTAGCCCATCTCCAACTGTGAAAACTCTTGTCCTGCTACTGGAGCAACTGGGAAGCTACTGGGAAGAGATTGAGGCTGACTATGCGCCTCCCCCTCACTTTAATTCAATTCACGCACAAGTCTTGACACCACCACCCCAATTCCCACTAAGGTCCTTTTCGAACACGATGGACAAACATCATCACCTAAGAATGTAAGGATTAATGGTATGCCTCTTCAAGTGGCTGTTATTTGCACCACATGCTATTCATGGACTAGTTTCACTTGCGCTAAGTCACGGTTTAACTGATTTAAAAATTAAGCTTCAGTATAGAATTCTGTTATAATAAATTGATTACATGTGAAACATGACTATCTGTCGTCATATACTGGCGAAAGCTCAATCAACCGAACAAATTACAGTATATTCAATGGAAAGTATGAACCCAGTCATTATAGAGAGTGGACATTATAAAGACCTCAAGGATGGAGGAGGAAAGAGCTTTGAGCCGTGCCTATAAAATTATTAATACCCTGCTCAGGAAGTTGTCTTACAACACAGCCTTTGCTGAAAGCAAACAGCAACAACTCATTAATGCTGCTGTTACTTTTACTGACTTATTATAACTGACAGGAAGAAAAAAAATTGCAGAGAAAATGCCTTTAGCCAACAGAAAGGGGATTACAGGATGAAGAAAAGTTTTTATATATTGTCATTTTTTTGAGCCTCCCTGTCCTTCGGGGGAAAAGTAGAGGCGTAGTTCTTTTTTAATTCCATGTTGTTGTTGTTGTTCGTCCATTGTTTTAGATGAAGACCTTGACACCATGTGTTATTTTAAATCACGTTAAGACTAGATATGGTGTATCCAAGGATGACTGATCAGGCGAATTCTGGCATAAAATGTTCTTGCTCGTGGTAGACATGTATAGGCACTGCAATTGTAATAATGGTCCAGGTCTTATGCAGCTCACGCTTACGTTGTGTTTTAGCAGTGTGCCTTGCTTCATAAGCTTGGCAGCCCTTGTAGATGAAGCCATGCCAGGTAGGGCAGTTTTGTGCCAGAATTTCCCGGGTGGCCATGTCTATATCAAATGACTTCAGGGAGACCTTTCACGTGTCTTTGAATGGTTTCTTCTGCTTCCAGCAGAGTTCCACTCCAAAAGAGCTGCTTGAATATCCACTCTACTGTAAATAAAACTTCAGTGTCTGGTACTTTCTCTTGCTATCCGATGGCAAAGTGAAGTCATGTGGAAGAATTCAGAGAAGAACAGTAAGTATAGTAAGAACCGCCTGCTACCGCACGAATCCCAGCGACCGATAAGGTCCCACAAAGTTGGCCTTCTCTGGGTCCCGTCGACTAAACAATGTCGTTTGGCGGGCCCTAGGGGAAGAGCCTTCTCTGTGGCGGCCCCGGCCCTCTGGAACCAACTCCCCCCGGAGATTAGAACTGCCCCCACCCTCCCTGTCTTTAGTAAACTACTCAAGACTCATTTATACCGCCAGGCATGGGGGAGTTGAGATAGCTCTTCCCCCTAGGCCATTACAAGTTATGCATGGTATGTTTGTGTGTATGTTTGGTTTTATAATAGGGGTTTTTAGTTGTTTTTATTATTGGATTGTATATGAGTCTTCGGAGAGGGGCGGCATACAAATCTAATAAATTATTAAATTATTATTATGATGTGTTTATTATTAACCGTCCCGAGTCTGCGGAGAGGGGCGGCATACAAATCCAATAAATTCTTATTCTTATTCTTATTCTTATTCTTATTCTTACCTCTACTTACGAACTTAAGTCGTTCCGTGACCAGGTTCTTAAGTAGAAAAGTTTGTAAGAAGAAGCAATTTTTCCCATAGGAATCAATGTAAAAGCGAATAATGTGTGCGATTGGGGAAACCACAGGGAGGGCGGAGGCCCTGTTTCCTCCCAGGAGATTCCTAGAGAGGCCCCATGGAGGCTTCTCCCTGCCTTTTCTGGCCCTGTTTCCTCCCAGGAGATTCCCAGAGAGGCCCCACAGAGGCTTCTCCCCGCCTTTTCCCGGTACAGTGTCAGAGGCTCGAGTTTGTAAGTGGAAAATGGTTCTTGAGAAGAGGCAAAAAATCTTGAACACCCGGTTCTATAAAGTTTGTAAGTAGAGGCGTTCTTAGGTAGAGATACCACTGTACAAGAGCTTGTAAGTTTTCAGCTTTGTCACTAAGCTGATTCCCTCATGTTCCCACATGATGCAGGGCAGTCTACTGATTGTCTTTGCTATTACACAGTTAACTTCTGCAACAATAGTTATAAGCTCAGGAGAGGGCACTGGCAAGGTAAATTGGTCCATTGGCTGTAATTAATGCAGTGATGGGCTCCTACAGGAATGGTCAGGAACGCAGTACCGGTAGCAAAATTTGGAGCTCCACCCCAGAGCACCCAATTTGCACTGAAAGAGGTTGAAACAAAATGCATAAGCCACGCCCACGGTGTGGTAGCAAAAATTTTGGTAGCCCATCACTGAGTTAATGTTACTGTGCACAGTGCATGAGGAGCAAGTTGGGACGTGACTTCAGTCTTGAGTGTTATAGTAAGTTATCACAAGCTGTGGAGAATTTATTGGTACTGATTTGCATCTCTGGCTCTGAGCAAGCATTCAAGCCACAGTCCTCAGCAAAGAGGCCGTCTCTCAGAACTGTCTCCTTCACTTTAATAGCTTGAAGATTCCTCAAGTTGAAGAGATTCTTATGCACTCTATATGTCAGCATGATTCCTGCCTCACTTTCAGGAAGGCATTATTCAATATGGCGGTAAACAGTGGGCTGAACCATGTGGGCGCAAGCACCCAATCCTGTTTGATGCTATTAATGAGTACAAATTTCTTAAGACGATTCCCCCTCATCCAGCACCCATCATGCCATCATAGAACTATCACATCATCTGAATGAATGGCAGCTAATCTTCAGCATGATCCTTCACAAGCCTTGTAACAGGGTCAAAGGATTTTGTGAATAAAAAAAAGATGTAAAGTTCTCAGTTCTGCTTGTGATACTTCTGAAAATGTGCAGCAAAAATCATCAGTAGTTACGTTTGTTCGTTCACTCACTCACTCACTCACTCACTCACTCACTCACTCACTCACTCACTCACTCACTCATTCATTCATTCATTCATTCATTCATTCAACTTCCAGGCCGCCCAATCCCAATGGGACTCAGTTACCTTTATGGAAGTCACACTATGAGTTTGGCAGGAGGCCCATTCCTAGATGAGTGACCAAATGATTTTGCAAAACTCATGCAAAGTTGCTGTTGAAAGAAGAGCAGCGAGATTTTTCAGTAGTTTACACATACTTGTTCATTAATATGCATCTTTAAGTTCCTGAAGAATGGCTCCTTGCTTCCAGAAAGTTTGAAGCAGGGTTCTCCAACCTTGGCAACTTTAAGACTTGTGGACTTCAACTCCCAGAGTTCCTCAGCCAGCTAAGTCTTAAAGTTGCCACGTTTGGAGACACCTGGTCTGGAGCAATTTGGTCACTTTATAAGTAGAGGACCACTATTTTTGTAGATCTCAAGTATGGCATCTGCCCTGGAACTTTGCCACTGAATAGCGACAGAGCTTCAGGGAAGATGCCATACCTGCAGAGATCTACAAAGCTAGGGATCTGTAACATCAGCTACTACAAGCTACTATCTATACAAAGCTGTTGATGTTGACCTGGGGAATGCTGTCTATTAACTCATCATTAATAGATGATGGTTGAGGATGCTTTTAAGTGTTTAATCCATTTCTGTAGAATCTCAGACTTCTCTGTAATAAAAATTGTAACTTCTGTACTCAGGAGGGGGGAACTCTGGAAAACTAAGATCCAGGACCCTAGTTAGTGTTAATGGGATTTCCAGAACTGTTCTAAGTCATTACTGCCTGTATCCCTGTATTTTGTCTGCTTTGGCACTCAGGCAGGCATCTTGCATTTTAACGGGTTTATTCTAGATCAGGGGTCACCAAAAACTTGGACTTCAGGAACCACTAAATTCATAATTTTAAATCCGATGGACAATTGATGTGAATTTTTAAAAAGATAAATAGTATTTAGTGCAATATAAAAAAGGGAAATAATTTTTTTGTGGATCAACAAAATTTTCTCATGGACCATCAACACCATGCAACACTGGTTGGTGACTACTGTTCTAAACAGTGGTCTAGCAAGTAGTGGTAAAAGCATTTTTCTTGGCAACTGATGAAAAGCTATTCTGAGGAACATGATGAAGGTGGTGCTTTTCAACAAGTAGAGCCGCTATCTCCTAGTCATCAGACTTGTCATGCTGCTAATGGGTAGAAGGTCTTAGCAGTGCAGATGAATGGACAGCATTCCTGAAGTGTGTCCAGTGTCCTCAGCACTTTCAACAAGGTATAGGTCACCAAGCTTTTTTTTAAAGTTGTCAGCCAGTGCTGAAGTTATGCTACAGTTCTTCAATCTGCCACACCGATTCTTTGGCTTTGCTTCATTGTAGTTGCCTCTTGGATATAATGCGGAGTTTCCTTTTGGAGACAATGTGAGCCTGTGATCTTTTTAACAGTCAACACCACACTTGGTCTTGGTCACTGTGACATCCTGCTTTTCTTCTTTCCTGCCAGTGACATAGTCAATAAGATGCTTAGAACAGAAGTGCATACAGGAAGTCTTGTTTCAGATAGTCAGGCAGTAAGTAGTGTTGGTGATGAGAAGGTAGTGTTCTGCACAGGTCTATAGTAAAAGTAGGCTGTTACTGTTACATTGAGAGCATATGCACCAATGACAAATTCCTTGTGGGTCCAATCACATTTGGCCAATAAAGAATTTAATTCTATCCCATCCCATCCTATCCTATCCTCTTCTTTCTATTCTAATTTTATTCCATCCATATCTCCCAACAATTCCCTGCAGCCTACTCTTGCATTAAAATTGTTGAGCATGATCAACTTGTTAGTAGGGCATCTAGTTCTTCATAAAACTTGTTTTTCATCTTGTCCAGGTTGGTGCTGATCAGGATGGTTTGACTTCTGTTGTGGAAGTGAAAACCGTAGCATTTCAGAAGAGGACACTTATCAACTAGCTTTATATTATTGGAATGAAAACAACCTGGGTATGTCACTGAAGTGACCAGTAATGGGTCTTAATTCGAAGAAAACATGTGAGATGTAGATTCCAGAAATGCAAGTTGGATTAAATGGAGCAGTTATTCAGATGGAACTTTTTTATATATATGTCCAGGCCAGAGGTTGTGTCGGGTTGGGCTTTTCAGGTCAAGGTCAAATGTGGGTCAGAACCGAAATGACAAAGCTGGGGTTTCAGAGAAAGTATCATCCAGATCCATAGAATTCCAATATTGGGTCAGTGTCTGATGACTATGATCAGAGCACCTCTCTCTCAACTACTTGCTGGTGTATTGTTCTATTGATTTTATGTCTCCTGGATATTGAATTCATATCTCCTTATTTCCAGCAATTAACCGGCTATCCTCTTACAGAATAATGTCACATATATGAATGGCTATCTTCACAATTTGAATCACCATGTAGCTGACGTATGCCAGAAATACAAAAAGGCACAGAGTGTACTGCATTGGTGGCAGTTTGCTTATTAAACAAGCTTCTGCTTTATCAAACAATAATTCTTACCTTAGCATTTTTTCCATCTGGCTGAGATATAAATCATATGTGTACATCCATACATGAGCCAAATTTCTACCAGTCAACAAAAACTCAGTATAGGCCACGAGGAAAACCCCCCCAGCTTATTCAGAGTTCAATAAAAACAAACACCAACAAACTAGCACAAGGGGCATTACATAGAGCCAGTTTGTTCTAGTGTTTAAGGCATCAGGCTCAAAACCAAGAGACTGTGAGTTCTAGTCCCACATTAGGTATGAAAGTTGGCTGGGTGACTTTGGGTCAGTCCCTGTCTCAGCCCAACCCACCAGAAAGGGTTGTTGTGAGATAAATAGGAGGATTACATATGCTTGCTGCTTTGAGTTATAAAAATAGTAAGGACAGATTTTATATATACATATAGAATATAGTTTGTTATCTATAAAAAATTAACTGCTTTGGATATGGTTCCTGGAGGGGCCGAGAGGCAAAAAGGAAGCAGTAAGCTCCCTCCTATATTTGGGTATACCAGGGTGATTTGACAGAAAAAAATATATATAACTCTTCCCTGATACAAGCTGAGAGGAGGAGAACCTGTGGTCTAGAGGTTAAAGCTACTGCCTTACAGGCAGATTCCCCAGGTTCAAATCCTGGTAATGGTATGTCTAGCTGATGAGAGCAAAATAGCTTGAAATAGATCTATACTGGTCTCTCTTCATTTTCATTATCAGCAAAATATATTATACATTTATAGAATATAGTTTATCGGCTATAAAAATTAACTGGGAAAAATTAACAGCAGGGATGGCCCCTGCAGGGGCCGATGGACAAAAAGTAAGCAGTATGCTCCCTCCCATATTTGGGTATACCAGGGTGATTCGACCCAAAGGGGGAAAAAAAACGTGTGTGTGTGTGTCTATATGTGTCTGTGCGTGTGTGTGTTCTCATATATACATATATACATACATATACATACACACACACACATGTATATTCAAACTTACAAAGACTTAATAAAGAAATAAAGGGAGACTAGTATAGATCTATTCCAAGCTATTTAGCTCTCATCAGCTAGCCATGCCCTTCTAGGATTCAAATTTGAGCTGCTTGCCTTGTTTAGGCAGTGCTTTTACCCTCTAAGCCACAACTTCTCCTCCCTTATCAGCAGAGCCAGGTGAAAGATGTTTTTCGGTCGAGTCACCTGGTGTATCCAAATCACAGTATGTATGTATGTATGTATGTATGTATGTATGTATGTATGCATGTATGTGGAGAGAGAGAGAGAACAAGAGAGAGAGAAAGAGAGAGAAAGAGAGAGGGAGGAGAGAGAGAGAGAGAAAGAGAGAGGGAGGAGAGAGAGAGGGAGGAGAGAGAGAGAAAGAGAGAGGGAGGAGAGAGAGAGAGAAAGAGAGAGAGAGAGTGAGGAGAGAGAGAGAATGAGAGGGAGGAGAGAGAGAACGAGAGAGAGAGAAAGAGAGAGGGAGGAGAGAGAGAGAGAAACAGAAACAGTCAATTCTCTCTTTAGCCTTATTTCAGGTTATCTGAACCATTCCTTACAGATATGCTCCCAAATAAAATGAGAGTACTTTTGCTCATTTATATTACCATCACTTTCCATCTCCTCTTTTATTGTCCTATACCACTATGGACACCCTCCCACCCTTTATGAATTTTCAAGGGAACAAAAGCAAAATGAAGAGCAGGAAAATATCCTTTCGGGACACAGGAAGGACCTAACATTGTCCAGAGCAACTTCTGGAACAATAGAAATGCTTCAGCATGTCTACTCTGCCTGGCTCTATCAATCTAAATAAAAGGGAGGTTCTGCCTGGTGTCTCAGCTGGGAGAGGTTTTCTTCTCTTTTTGTGGTTGTTGTTGGTCCCTCCTCCCTCATTGCCCCCCCTCCCCTCCCCTCTGGCTCTCCTTCTCTAAAACCATCAAAGTGGTGCCCTTGCACTCCTCCCCTCCCTCTCTGGAGCTGGCTCAATGCAGCCTTTTGTGAAGGCCGTTTGCACCTCATTATGCCCATTGTGCTCCCCCATTATCTTGATCCACTCCTTGTAAATGAAGTCTGTAGAGTGAAGAATGGGAATGGGTAAAGAGATGCGAGAGGGAGGGGAAAGGCTATTGAAACAGGGAGGAGGGATCACCTGTCCCTTGGTGAATTTGAACTGCAAGAAGTGGATAGTTGCATAGAATGGGCTACAGTCATTGGAGGACATAATATATAGGGTCCTCATTTGCAAATCAGCTTGCGCTCAGCAAAGACATTCTTCTGCATTTATTTCCAACCAGTACTCATTCAACTGGATGAAAGAAAATTTGCTTTCAGAGGCAAAGAGAAATCTTCCTGGGCTAAATGAGATGCTCCTGTATATATGTATGGTAGTTACAGCCAGCTCATATTTTTCATTGCACAAGCACCTCTCTAGTCAAAGCTTCCTGCTAAAGATTTATTTGAGTGGGCCACTATTTCATGTGAAAAGAAAGAAGCTGGCACTGGGCTGGTGTAGTCCTTTTTATCCTATTCAAGCATCTAACTCAAATATTAGTTCAGATTTGCAGCTAGATGCTTTTTGGTACCACAGATGCATCTAGTAATAGATGCTTTTTGGTATGACAATTGCTTCTGATGATTTCATAATGCAAACTGAACAACTTCTGTTCCCCAATAATCTATTTGATAATGTATTCTTTAATGTTTTCTACAATTTGAACCATATAAAGGCAAAAAAACTCCCAGACCCAGGTAACTAGAGATCAATTAGCTTAACATCAATACCTGGGAAAATACTGGAAAAAATAATTAAGAAACAGATCTGCCACCACTTAGAAACAAACAAAGGAATAACCAACAGCCAACATGGGCTTGTTAAGAACAAATCATGCCAAACCAAACTCATTTCATTCTTCAAAATTGTGATCAAATTAATAGACCAGAGAAATGCAGTGGACATAGTATACTTGGACTTCAGCAAAGCATTTGACAAAGTGGACCACTACCTTCTCATAAGTTTTTTAAAAGTGGGATAGACAGCTACACAACCAGATGGATTAACAACTGGCTGACCAACTATACCCAACGAGTAGTCATCAATGGGTCCAAGTCCACACGGATAGAAGTAAGCAGTGGGGTACCACAAGGTTCCATCCTAGGCCCAGTACTCTTTAATATCTTCATTAATGAACTAGATGAGGGAATAGAAGGGGAACTAATCAAATTTGCAGATGATACCAAGCTGGCCAATACCACAGAGGACAGGCTCAGGATCCAGATGGATCTTGACAGACTTGTACGCTGGGCCCAAATGAATAAAATTAACCCTTTTGCTAGGTTTGAATAATACACAGAGCCATTACGGTAATTGACTAAGCAGACTAGGCTTGTGTAACATGCAGAGTCCTAGAAGCAAACCAGGTTAGAACTAACAAACTTAGTATGTTTGCTCATGTAGCAGCTAGGTATTTAATTGACTTGGTTGAGCATGTTAGGTGAACACAACTACAATAATAAGAATTCACAAGTCAGGAGTTTCATAATTTGTTGAATTCAGAAAACAAAATTCCCCTTTTACAGTTCTAGTTATACAATAACTGGTTTTATTTATAGTTTGCCTTTTGAAATCCATTCGTTTGCATGTCAATGCTGATTGCTATCTTTCAAGCACACAGTCAAAGCAATTCCTGTACAATAATGGAACAGTCAAGACTTGCATCTAATACACAAAAACTTTCTAAGTAATACCAGATCATTTCATTAATGTTTACATGGTAATAAAATATGAGATAGTGCTACTTTAGAACTCCTTTGTACAGATTTGTTAAGAACAAAACAAAAAACAATGAAAGGCCTCTTTGAAGTTTTCCTCCTGATCTGACACTTAAGAAGATAAGTAAAAACATAGATCAGACAGACTTTGTTTCATTAATTTTTACATACTGTTCTCAGTAAATTTTACTACTCTGTCACCACTAGTAAGCCTTTACATTAAATCTATAACATTTCATAAATAAATATCCTGCACTATATGTGTAAAATAAAAGCCCACAAAACTGTGATTTTAAGAGAGAAAGAATCCTTCCTTCCTTCCTTCCTTCCTTCCTTCCTTCCTTCCCTCCCTCCCTCCCTCCCTCCCTCCCTCCTTCCTTCCTTCCTTAACTCGTGGCTTTTATTTTATCCATGGAAGTGTATTCAGACATTTTTTTAATTCCACCTTTACTATTTTTAGAAATACTGTACTCAAAATGGCAAACATTCACAATACAGTACTCTTTCTTCCTGTTTTCCCAACAACGATTTTGTGAGGTGAGTTAGGCTGAGGGAAGTGATTGGCCCAAAATCACCAGGTCAGCTTTCATGACTAAGGTAAGGCTAGAACTCACAATCTCCTGGTTCCTAGCTTCACTATTAGATCCAGCTGGATCTTTCTTATACCAGTATATATATCATTTTATACAAATATTTTGCCTATTTCTCTTCTCCTTGTATACCCTGGCACTATTGTTGCTATTCTAGACAACCTTCTAGTCTTTGAATCAGATTTTTGAACAGACTGAAACAGAGGAAAATCTTTCCTTCCCCAGCCCCTACAATCTGGCTAGATCTAATGTTATGTCTGTGCATACACACTGACATCTTTGAAGAACAACACTTTGATCAAATATAACAAGTAAAATATATTCTTACTCTAATACTTGAACCCTATGTCTACATATTTTCAACATATACTTATCTCTATGGTAACCAAATAATTATTGGTTAATTGTTTATTAGTTAATAATTAATTAATAACTACTGTTCTGTCGGGCTCTCTGGTAGAATCCTCCCAAAAATTCACAGGTACAAATTTCAGACACACACACGTTTGAAAATTCAAAACAATGTTCTTTATAATGAAAAGTCACTTAAACCAAGCCCTCTTTTGGTATAGCAAAGAGCACCCGTCTCCAAACAAACTGGTAATTTGTACAAGTCCCTTATCAGTTCTGTGATACTTAGCTTGCAGCTGTGAGGCAATTCACAGTCCTTCTTCTTTCACAAAGTGAAACACACTTTGCCCTGGTTTAGTTTCAAAGCGGGGGAAAAATCAGCACACAAAAAGTCAAAGTCAGTAAAGCAGTCACGAAACACAACGATCAGATAATCCTCCACAATGGCCAAACCCACAGGCTGCTATTTATAGCAGCCTCACTAATTACCACAGCCCCACCGAACCACAGATGGCCTCATTTTCTTTGATAATAATCTCTCAGTTGTTACTGCCTATGCATCGCTCTCCACATGCGTGGCTGTATCATTAAGTCTTGTTCCAAATCCAAGGAGGAGCTAGATAATTGATCTCCTTCTGAGCTGTCTGCTCCACTCACCTCCTCCCTGTCACTCATGTCTTCTTGGTCAGAGGAGCCTTCATCAGCCGATTCCACCGGGGGCAAAACAGGCCTGCAGCATGTGGATGTCTCCACCATATCCACAGTCCTTGGGGCAGGAGCAGGGCCAGAGCTAACCACAACAACTACCAAATTATTGTTCAGATCAGAAACGGGACTCAGTGGATCAGAAACTGGACCAGAAACTCAGTGCACACAGCATATTAGGCTGAATGTAGTTAGTTGTTTGGGTATGGAATTTGGCAGTGAGCACAGCCTATAAATCAAGCAATGATTTAGGTGTAGAATTAATCTGCAAATGTGTTAAAGAACAACCTTCTATTGTTGCACTTTGGGTATAAATTAACAGTTTTATGAAATATCCCAACCTTAAAAAGCAATATATTCATGTTCATGAGTGGTTGTCATCTATTAATACTATTGAGATGGAAATGACAGTTCAAGCCATTTAGTCAAGCCACTTTGCTCTGTGGAGGAATACCAATTAAAGCATCCGAGATAGACAGCTGCCTAGTTTCTGCTTGAATACATCCAATGAAAGAAAACTCACCAACTCTCTCAAGTTATGGATTCCATTGTCCACTATAGATTTTACTATTGGAAAGTTTCTCTTTTCCAACTGTCCAGCATTCTATGGAATCTGTCTGCAGTCTGGAGTGATAAAGACCAGATCTTGCCCTTCTGGTCATTCAGGTGCTAGATAGAAAAGGTGTTGTCAATTTCCCTTCCTTTTGATGTATATATGTATTTATTTATTTGGACTTATATGCCGCCCAACTCCCCAAGGACTCTGGGCGGCTCACCCAGAGTCCTTTGTATTTTCCTAAAGTACCAAACAAGCTAGCTAAATGAAATGGAGATAAGACAGAAACCCATTTTAACTTTTGATAATTATTACATTGTTTTTAAGCTGCTTAGAGATTGATGGCTTTATGATCTGTTCTAGAACAGTCCAGGTTTAATATCAATCTGAGTAATCGGTAAATTCTCCTGATTCCCTGACAGAATTTGCTGCCGTCCGGTCATTTGACTGTTTATTACTTGTTCAAATTTTCTCAGCAATACTACATATTCAGCTAGACCACGGGTGTCAAACTCAGTTTCATTGAGTGCCACATCAGGATTATGCTTGACCTCGGGGGCATAGGTGGGCATGGCTACTCGTGTCGGGGGCACCTGTGGAGTCCCAGGCAGGACTGGGGGCAGTGGTGGGATTAAATTTTTTTACTGGTGGTTCTGTGGGTGTGGCTTTGTGGCTTGGGTGTGGCAGAGGAAGGATACTGCAAAATCCCCATTTCCTCCCGATCAGATGGGACTTGGGAGGCAGAAAATAGATGGGGATGGGATCAGTGGTATTTACCAGTTCTCCGAACTACTCAAAATTTCCGCTACTGGTTCTCCAGAACTGGTCAGAACCTGCTGAAACCCACCTCTGGGTAGGTGGGATCCTCCTGTAGCACTCTGCAAGTGAAAACAGAGGTCGGTCCCATCCAGCCCTCTGCCAGCAAAATTGGAGCTCAGGTGGCCGGGAAGGCCACATAGGGCCCTCCCTGTCTCTATTTCTGTTGCAATGGCATCCAGCCCTCTGCCTACAAAATTGGAGCTCAGGAGGGCCCGTTGAGCTCTCTTTTCACTGGCACAGGCACCACAGGCATGTCCTTCACTGTTACCAGGTTGCCCCGTGGATCAGATCTAAGTGCTTCATGGGCTGGATCAGGCTCACGGGTCTTGATTTTGACACTCCTGAACTAGGCTATCAACAGGTTCCTTCAATTCCCTAGAGTGCAGTTTCAATGGATCTGGAGATATAAACTCATTCAAGATAAATACCGTATTTTTCAGAGTATAAGGCACAGCTCCTCCCCCCAAAGAGGGTGGAAATGTCGGTGTGTCTTATACACTGAATACAGCTATTTTTGCCTAAATAATTAAATAATATATTACTACACCCTATGGTTCAGAATACTTTTTTCCTTGTTTTCCTCCTCTAAAATCTAGGTGTGTCTTATACTCTGAAAAATATGGTAGGCATCCCTTGACCATATTTCTGTCAACCTCAAACATCATCCTATTCTTCACAGCTGCCTCGTCAGTTTCATACATAGAAGATTGCCTCGAAATAATTGAATAGCATGATTTTTATTTTATTATTTGATAATATTTTGTTGACTTCCATGAGCAGTTGATATATTGATTTCCCCCCCACACTTCCTTTTACTTTTAACATACAGTATAAGAATTTATATGCCGCCCCGAGTTTGCGGAGAGGGGCGGCATATAAATCCAATAAATCTAAATCTAAAATAAAATTTATCCAGATAGGTTCAAGTGATCTTACAGTTTTCTGCCAAACTGATATATTATTCTGAACTCCTTCATAACTTTATCCAGGAACTCATATTTTACTATCACTGTTGCTGCTTATGTAATATTGTAATCTCATTTTTCAGTTGTGTAAAAATGTAGATAAATAGATTTGTATTAGTCAATATGCAGTATGTGGTAGTCCTGTAAAATTGTTATTATCTTTTTGAATTGAAATTTTATTGCCTCAGATTCTAAGGTGCCTTTGCCAAATTCTTTGATAATCCAAGCAGCACTTTTAAACTTAACAAATTGTTTGTAATCAGACAGGTAGGAACAAGATCCTGGAAATCAGGAAAAGATTTGAATATTTCCATATGGTGGGGAAATAGGTTGCAAATTTTCTCAAATGGAAAAATTGATCCTCTTCTGCAGAAAAGGTTAGGATGATAAAGATCACAATATTATTGCAACACGGAAGATTATTATTTTTAACTTCATCTGATTTAATATATTATGTTCAAAAAAGGCACTTGTCTACTATCTACTTTCTGGTTCCTAATCTAAGTAGATAAAGTTACAAATAGTCCTCGGATAACAATGGTAATTGAGACCAGAATTTCTGTCTATGGTGGGATCAAAATTGGCTATTAAGGACATTTCAGAACCTTTCAGAGGGAAGTGGGTGCCATAAGTGTGTCTCTGAGGGAGGGATGCTACTCCAGAGGGTGGGACAGAAAAGGCACATAGTTCCAGGGGTGGGCTACTGCCCGGACAGAGGGGTGGAATGCAGTGGGGTAGCGAAAACGGAGCTCCACCCCAAAGCACCCAATTTGCAATGAAAGATGCTGAAAGAAAATGCAATGCTTGCTGATTGGTTTCCAGACACAATTCAAAGTGTTGGTGATGACCTATAATGTCCTACATGGCATCAGACCAGATTACCTATGGGATTGCCTTCTGCTGCATGAATCCCAGTGGCCAGTTAGGTCCTACAGAATTGGCCTTCTTCAGGTCTCATCGACCAGACAATGTCGTCTGGTGGGGCCTTTTCTGTGGTGGCCCTAGCTCTCTGGAATCAGCTCCCTCTAGTTCTAGAGATTCGCACTGCCCCCACCTTCCTCGCCTTCTGCAAGAGTCCCAAGACTCACTTATGTCGCCAGGCATGGGACAATTAGATCAAGCCCCCCCCCCTCCGTCTACTAAATGTGTGGTTGTGACTGAATTGGTTGACTGATTTTAATATACAGTATTGGGATTTTAGCTTGTAGTTTTTAATTAATTTGTTGTACGCATTGTTTTATATTGTATCTTGTGAGCCGCTCCAAGTCTTCGGGGAAGGGCGGCATTCAAATCAAATCAAATCAAATCAAATCAAATCAAATCAAATCAAATCAAATCAAATCAAATCAAATCAAATCAAATCAAATCAAATCACATCACATCACATCACATCACATCACATCAAATCAAATCAAATCAAATCAAATCAAATCAAATCAAATCAAATCAAATCTCTAAGCCATGCCCACAGCGTGGTAGTAAACATTTGGGTAGTCCTTCATTGCACACTTCCTTGGTTCCTTATGATGACCATGTTTCATTGAGGGGATCTGGAGTCTACACAGTTTGCTTGAATACACCAGATAGACAAAAAATAAATAAATTTGAATATAGTCCTGCAGATAACCAGGCCTTGTGTCAAAAAGAGCATTATAGGGGATGACCAACACCTTGAATTGCACCCACTTGTATACCAATAATGACACAGAGGTATAATGACAAATACCTGTTATTGTTTGCATCACTCCCTTTCTGTAGTTTCCGGGTGGTCTTCAAGGGCAACCCCATGTTAAAAACAAACCAATTGTACTTCTAATTTGGAAGAGAATGCACACAGGCAAAAGCATGTAATAAACATTTGATTGCTGGATTTCCATGGTATAATCACAGGAGCCTTAAGATTTGTACATAAAATTGGCCATTCTTCATTAACCACTTCAAAAATCATGTATAAATAGGAATATTTCATGGTCATGCATCCAGTTTACTCCTCTGGTTTTCAGACATGCTTCTCTGAAAAAAAAGGAGAATAGCTGTCATTAGCACATTTGGAAATGTTGAATGTTCCATAGGAAGCTAACCTGGGTTAGTGTTTACTACTTTGTCTTTAGGTAAATAAAATTCCAAACAAGTTTATTTAGTAAGGAGAAATTATCAAGCATTGTCTTTGCCTCTTTGTTTACCTATAACAAAGCACTATGTTTGTTGAGTGAAATGTTTCACTTGAATTATTATGTACAAATAAGAATAATAACTGCTTTGAGATCCTTTAAATAGGCCATGTTCAAACATTTTAAGCAAACAATACTAATTGTATATGTTTGCAACATTCCTTCCTTCCCTCCCTCCCTCTCTCCTTTCCTCTCTCTCTCCCTCCTTCCTTCCTTCCTTCTTTCTTTCTTTCTTTCTTTCTCTCTCTCTCTTTCTTTCTCTTTCTTTCTTTCTCTCTCTCTTCCCTCCCTCCTTCCCTCTCCCTTCCTTCCTTCCTTCTTTCCTCCCTCCCTTCCCTCCCTCCTCTTTCTTTCTTTCTTTCTTTCTCTTCCCTCCCTGCCATTTTTCTTCCTTCCTTTTCTGACACAAATTCATGTACTTTCTGTAGATTATCTGTTGCTTCACAGTACAGTGAACCATAAAATTCTGCACAAGTCCCCGAGCCTCACCAGCAGCAAGCAGGTGTTCAAATCACGTGTCTCCCCGTCACCTATGGCTGGAAGTCTTCACTGATTGGGTCTTGGCTCGCGTCTGGATATCATTGCCCTTCTTCCTTTATCCTTATACAAGCTCCCACCCCAGTGGTTTAACATTTTCCTTTGCTCTGTGTTCAGTGATTAATGGCGCTCATCAATCTGCCATTCCTGCAATGAATGCAGCAGTTGGTTTGCGATTAACCTTTAAAAAAAATCCCACTCCTCCCCCTGTTAAGCTTCATGCTAAGATTATCACATGAAATATTCCCTTTCATATGTATTGCATATTGGACAAAGAATAAATAAATAAATAAATAAAATAAAATAAATAAAACTAGTCCCATTCTGGGTCTTTAGAGAACAGGTCTCTTCTTTGCATATTGAAATAGAGGGGTATCAAAAGCTTCTTTGAAGTGTGTTGCAGGATCTCTCCCTCTCTCAGAAGACAAAACCTGTAACCAGTAGGGCAACTTGGAGTAAAAGGAAACTGTTCCCTTACTAAGGAATATGTTAACCTCCTAAAGATTGCCTTGCCCTAGAACAGGACACTTTTTTTTTGAAGCTTCCTAGCGACTTTCGGTGGGGGTGAGAGTGGTGGAAACAGTTTTTCTTCAATAATACTGGTGCAACGATTTTAGGAACCCCAAACAGTATCTTTGTAATATGCCGGCCTGCATGTCAAAGCCTTCTGCATGCTTATTTCATCTTTGAGTCAACTCGCTTTAGTTAGATTGGCTCACTCAACCTCCATTCACCAAGCCTTTCAGTTCAAGAGGAAAGCTGCTTTGCATATGTTCCATTGCTCAGCTCTTCAAAACGTGAGCAAGGATTATGCCATTCCGTAGCATGTTGTGTGTACTGCCCAGTCAGAGAAGGGCTACCAAATTTTTTACTATCACACTGTGGGCGTGGCTTATGCAGGACGCCCTGCATTTTCTTTCAACATCTTTCAGTGCAAATTGGGTGCTCTGGGGTGGACTCCATTTTCGTTCCCACCCACCTCGTCCAGGCAGTAGCCCATCCTAAGGCGAATCAGGATGTCAAGGAATGTTATGAAAGTGGAGGAAAAAAACTACCATAAAGTGAAACTTATTGCAAGGAACATAATCCCTTCTGATTCTTTCCTAGAGCATTGCCTCAACATCGAGGCATAGTCCTGCACAACTGGAAAAAGTAAAGAACAGGGATTTATTTTGGTGAGAGATTTTCAGGAAGACCCAGGACTTAAATCAGGGACGGCAAACCCCTTTTGGCTCAGGTGCCAAAAGGGTGCGCCTGCGCACATGGCCACACCCATAATGCAATGTCCTCCCCCTGTGCATGCACACAACCCACTCACTGCCCATCATGCATGCGCGAAACCCCCAGTGCTCCCCTCCTACGCTTGCAAACAGGCCTCACTGAAGCTTCCGGACTTCCAGTAGCCCATTGGACCGTTTTTTGCTGTCCCCTGGTTTCAGGAGGCTTTCTTGAAGCCTGGGAAAATGGCTGAAAATGGGAGCTGGAGCTGACATAGGGCAATGCCTCGTGTGCCCTCAAGTATGGCTCCGCGTGCCACCTGTGGCACCTGTGCTATAGGTTAGCTATCACTGACTTAAACCTTCCTTCCTTCCTTCTTTCCTTCCTCCCTCCCTCCCTTCTTTCCACCCTCCCTCCCTCCCTTCCTTCTTTCCTTCCTTCCTTTCTCCCTCCCTCCCTTCTTTCCTTCATCCTTCCTTCTTTCCTTCAACCTTCCTTCTTTCCTCCCTTCTTTCCTTCCTCCCTTCTTTCCTCCCTCCCTCCCTCCTTTCCTTCCTTCCTTCCTTCTTTCTTTCCTTCCTTCATTTCTCCCTCCCTCCCTTCCTTCTTTCCTTCCTCCCTCCCTTCTTTCCTTCATCCTCCCTTCTTTCCTCCCTCCCTCCCTTCCTTCCCTTTCTTCCTTCCTTCCTTCTTTCCTTCCTTTCTCCCTCCCTCCCTTCTTTCCTTCATCCTTCCTTCTTTCCTTCATCCTCCCTTCTTTCCTCCCTCCCTCCCTTCCTTCCCTTTCTTCCTTCCTTCTTTCCTTCCTTTCTCCCTCCCTCCCTTCTTTCCTTCATCCTTCCTTCTTTCCTTCAACCTTCCTTCTTTCCTCCCTTCTTTCCTTCCTCCCTCCCTTCCTTCTTTCCTCCCTCCTTTCCTTCCTTCCTTCCTTCTTTCCTTCAACCTTCCTTCTTTCCTTCCTTTCTCCCTCCCTCCCTTCTTTCCTTCATCCTTCTTTCTTTCCTTCAACCTTCCTTCTTTCCTCCCTTCTTTCCTTCCTCCCTCCCTCCCTTCCTTCTTTCCTCCCTCCCTCCTTTCCTTCCTTCCTTCCTTCCTTTGTCACTTTTTAGCAGCTACTAATTTATCATTGATTATCTCACTTGGGCCTTAATAAAACTAAAAGTTATAGGACAAAAGAAATACGTTATTATTATAGAATGACATTAAGGAGGACAACACAGAAGCAAATGAAGGAAAGTGAAGAATAAGATCCCAGTTTCCATAATGAGAAGGAGAGGATTTTTCATTGCTTTGCCAACATTCTTCAACTCAATACATTTTGCATCAGATATGCTTAGGGTTTTTTTATATTAAGGAGTTTTAAATTGTTTTTAGCTATTGGATCTGTACTGTTTTCTTGTTGTGAGCCGCTCCGAGTCTTCGGAGAGGGGCGGCTTACAAATCTAATTAATAATAATAATAATAATAATAATAATAATAATAATAATAATAATAAAGCTGCCCTGCTTTGTGATAGCGTCTGGAATGAGACATCTCAAGAAATGTCTCTGTTTAATTTTTTAAAAATAATTTCCTCTCTGCTGTATAGGTTCATGACACTTGGATGTCTGTTCTTGGGGGCTGATATAAGTATGACAGTGTAATGCCATACATTTAAACTCCATTTCAAGGTAGACATCAAAGTAGTGGTGGGTTCCTGTTTGTTTGGACTGGTTCTATAGCACTGGTAGTAAAAATAGGGACTGGTTCTCCAAACTGGGAGTAATGGCAGCTTGGCTATGCCCCTGAGCTAGTTCTTTCAGTGCCCCTATCTTGCTTTTCCCTCTGTACATGTGCATGCACAATGCCTGCTGAGTTTCATTTCTGAAGTAGCCTTTCCCCCTACAGTACATGTCAAAGCACGCACCCACTCAGTGCACCATTGAACAAACTGCAGCGACAAAAACCGGAACCCACTCCTGCATCAGAGCAGAGGCATTGGGGCAATATCTTTGATTGTTCAACTCAATTTTTTTAAATGCACATTCCTCCTCCTCCTTTCCTCACATTATCCCTTTAGGTGCTGAAACAAAACAAGTGAAGCATCTTTCAGGACTCATTCAAGAATCAAGTCAAACTTTGCAGTAATGGGACTGAGATGTGCATTTTTTATAATATTTACTCCATTCAGTGTTCAATCTTGCTCCTCCTCTCTGCCTTTCAGTTGGCCCAATAATCAAACAAATATTTTGACTCACAATGAAACGAAGTTTTATGGACTGGCGTTACGTGCCAGCGAACCGCCTGAACACTTTAAAGCTTGTACCTCCACTGATAAGCATGCAAATGATTAAACAAAACCCAATTAATATTCAAATAAGTTCAGCGCTCCATTCCAATACCTGCCGAGTTTCATTTCTGAAGTAGCCTTTTATCAATCTCAAATATTTGTCTCTTATTTGCATGTCCTTTGTGCACTGTTGGCCTTAAAAGCACAGTGCATTGTATCTAAGTATTCTTTAGTTGAGAGGCACACATCACTTGCTATCAGTTTAGCATTTAGAACTTAGTGCCATACAGGTGGTCACCAATGGTGATATACCGGTAACTAGTATATAACAGTTTCCATATTCTAAAAAGTAAATTATGTGACAGATGGAGGTGATATCTGATCTCTCTCAGATCTTATCTATTCAGTAATTATTCTTATTCCTAGTACTATGCCAAGTGTTATGTCGGCATGAAGAAGTTGTTGAATGACTAAACAGTGTTCTCCGCAGAGTGGTGATATTCCATTCTCTCCCGTGCAAATATTTCCCATTAAACCAGCTGGATCTGTTTCTGAAATTATCCTTGTGGGTGCAGTTGGTCTACCTAGTAAATGTTCATAGCTTTAAAGATCAAGTAGGGTTTAAATAACATATTTTATTTAATTCAAAAATTGAGATAAAGAAGACTCATGTAAAGCTTGGTATCTCCCATTGGAAATAATAATAATAATAATAATAATAATAATAATAATAATAATAATAATAATTTATTAGATTTATATGCCACCCCTCTCCGAAGACTTGGGGCGGCTCACAAAAACATAAATGTACAAATCCAATTTTTAAAAATACAATTTAAAACCCTTATAATAAAATAATCACACAATCTAATCAAACCATACACCAACCTTGACAATTGGGGTGTGTATGTTAATTTTCCCATGCCTGGTGGCAGAGATGAGTTTTTAATGACTTATGAAAGATGAGGAAGGTGGGGGCAATCCTAATACCTGGGGGGAGTTGGTTCCAGAGGGCTGGGGCTGCCACAGAGAAGGCTCTTTCCCTGGGTCCTGCCAGACGACATTGTTTAGTCGACGGGACCTGGAGAAGGCCAACTCTGTGGGACCTAATCAACTGCTGGGATTTGTGTGGCAGAAGGCAGTCTTGGAGGTATTCTGGTTCGAATTTCCCCATGCCTGTCAGCAGAGATGAGCTTTTAATGACTTATGAAAGGCGAGGAGGGAAAAGAAATTCACTCTAATCTTAATAATAAGGCTAATTATGGATATAGTATATTGATATGATCCACCCAAACCAGCCTTTACAGAAGCATGAAAGGAAGGGCCCATTGCACTTGTCATTCTCCAGCAGGTAAAAGGTAAGTCTTCTTTCAAGTTGAACTTGACTTCTAATGATCAAGAAGAAAAAGCTTTTATGCATCAAATATATGCTCTTTCTGATAGCCGATTTAGAGAAACTGCATTTAAAAGAATCCCACTTGTAAAAAGGACATATTGTTGACATTTGTCTCAAAAGAGAGTCCATTCGAAAAACTGTTGCAGATCCCCAAATGTTAAGGAAGATTTAAGATTTAAGATTTATTAGATTTGTATGCCGCCCCTCTCTGAAGACTCGGGGTGGCTCACAACAACAATTGCATAGAAAGGTCAAGTTAGAAGTGGCAGAAGCCTATGATTATGTCAAAACATGAAAACCATGTGAAAAATACTGATGGAATAAATAAATACCGTATTTTTAAAATCTCCAACATCAGTATACCCTGAGCTGGTAGCAACCCACTGGTGATGTCTCAATGGCATTATGGAGCCAGTTCGATCGCTGCTGGTCTGTGAACGCCACCATCTCTTTTTTTGGGGGGGGATTTTTTGGGGGAATTTTTTACTGTTTGAGAGGGGTTTTTTAGGTTAGGTTAGGTTTATTGGATTTATATGCCGCCCCTCTCCGCAAACTCGGGGCGGCTCACAACAATAATAAAAAACAGTACAGTACACAATACCAAATCCAATGCCCACCCATCCAGTTACAATTTAAATTAATAATATCATAAAAACAGTATATATAAAAACAGGCACACAGTCAATCAATCAACAAAACAACATGGGCAAGGGGGAGGTGTTTTAGTTCCCCCATGCCTGACGGCAAAGGTGGGTCTTAAGGAGTTTACGAAAGGCAGGGAGGGTGGGGGCAATCCTAATCTCAGGGGGGAGCTGGTTCCATTGTTTTGTCAACAGGACCCGGAGAAGGCCAACTCTGTGGGACCTAATCGGTCACTTGGATTCGTGTGGCAGAAGGCGGTCCCAAAGGTATTCTGGTCCGGTGCCATGAAGGGCTTTATAGGTCATAACCAACACTTTGAATTGTGACCGGAAACTGATCGGCAGCCAATGCAGACTGCGGAGTGTTGGAGTGATATGGGCATACTTGGAGAAGCCCATAATTGCTCTCGCAGCTGCATTCTGCACGATCTGAAGTTTCCGAACACTTTTCAAAGGTAGCCCCATGTAGAGAGCGTTATAGTAGTCAAGCCTCGAGGTGATGAGGGCATGAGTGACTGTGAGCAATGACTCCCGGTCCAAATAGGGCCGCAACTGGCGCACCAGGCGAACCTGGGCAAACGCCCCCCTCGCCACAGCTGAAAGTTGTTTTTCTAATGTGAGCTGTGGATCGAGGAGGACGCCCAAGTTGCGGACCCTCTCTGAGGGGGTCAATAATTCCCCCCCCCCCAGGGTAATGGACGGACAGATAGAATTGTCCTTGGGAGGCAAAACCCACAGCCACTCCGTCTTGTCTGGGTTGAGTTTGAGTTTGTTGACACCCATCCAGGCCCCAACAGCCTCCAGGCACCGGCACATCACTTCCACTGCTTCGTTGACTGGACATGGGCTGGAGATGTACAACTGGGTATCATCGGCATATTGATGATACCTCACCCCATGCCCTTGGATGATCTCACCCAGCGGTTTCATGTAGATATTAAATAGCAGGGGGGAGAGGACCGACCCCTGAGGCACCCCACAAGGGAGAAACCTCGGGGTCGACCTCTGACCCCCACTAACACCGACTGCGACCGACCGGAGAGGTAGGAGGAGAACCACTGAAGAACAGTGCCTCCCACTCCCAACCCCTCCAGCCGGCGCAGAAGGATACCATGGTCGATGGTATCGAAAGCCGCTGAGAGGTCAAGGAGCACCAGGACAGAGGACAAGCCCCTGTCCCGGGCCCGCCAGAGATCATCCATCAACGCGACCAAAGCAGTTTCCGTACTGTAGCCGGGCCTGAATCCAGACTGCTGAGGACCTAGATAATCGGCTTCATCCAAGGACCGCTGGAGTTGAAGTGCTACCACCTTCTCGACAACCTTCCCCATGAAGGGAAGGTTGGAGACTGGACGGTAGTTATTAAGCACGGCTGGGTCCAGGGAAGGCTTCTTGAGGAGGGGGCGCACAACCGCCTCCTTATAAACGGGCGGAAAGGACCCCCTCCCCAAGGAGGCGTTGACAATCTCCTGGACCCAGCTCCGTGTCACCCCTTGACTGGCCGAAACCAGCCAAGAGGGACATGGATCCAGTAAACAGGTGGCGGAACTCACAGCTCCAATGGCCTTGTCCACTTCATCAGGTGTCACCAAGTCAAACTCCTCCCAGACAGATGGACAAAGACATTTAGCCCCAGTCACCTCGACTGACTCATTGTCAGTCGACTCTGTTTCACAATTGGAGTCGAGGTCCGCTCGGATCCGGGCGATTTTATCAGCGAAAAACGTGTTAAAATCCTCGGCACTACTCTGCAAGGGCTCCCCAACTCCCCTCTGATTAAGAAGGGAGTGGGTTACCCTAAACAGAGCGGCCGGGCGGGATTCCGCTGATGCAATCAAGGCAGCATGATACGCACATCTTGCCGCCTTGAGCGCCACTTTGTAATATGAGCTCTTACAAGTGTTGTAAGTGTTGAGCACTTAATATGAGCTCTTACAAGTGTTTGATCGGATTCGGACTTACTCTTCCTCCATCGCTTCTCCAGACGTCTCTTCTGGCGCTTCAACACCCGGAGCTCCTCGTTGAACCATGGAGCTCTACGGGGTCTAGTGCCGCGGAGAGGTCGCAACGGCGCAATCCGGTCAAGAGCCTCCCCTGCAGCCTTGTTCCAGGCCTCAGCAAGAGATATTTTGACCCTCTGCCACCCCAGAGATAAGTGTCCCCTCCCCTCCTGCCCCTCCAGCGTCAGGTGTGCCAAAAATTCCATTCATGTCATATTCATTCATTCCATACATATTATAATCCCCCCACCCACTCCATTCCATCTATCACCCCCCTCCCATTCATTTTCATTCACAGTATTCCATTCATTCCAATAATTACTAAAATAGTCCCATTCATTCATGCCATCACTACCATCCTCCCATCCACTTAAAAATCCCCACAATAATTTAATTAAAAAGAGTTAATATAAAACTAATAGTTCATATTATTAAAATATTAATTATTAAAAATATAGATAAATATAAGTAATAAAAATAAAAATATAGGTAGAAGATATTTCAACTGGTCAGTTAATTAATCAATTAAGCCAAGTTCATATAGATATCATCCAGTCTAAAAAGGTGAGTCCAAGGGATGTATGATGTTATTAGTAGGACAAACAGTCCTGAGTATAAACTCTGTCCTCTGTCCTCCCAGGTTTTCTCTTTGCCACTGTCGTTGTTATCAGCTTTCTCACCTCCACGACACCCCCGGTCTCTCATGGGTCGCCCCAAATGTCTACCAGTACCTCTGCTGTTATTTGAGAGGTATCTCTGTATCTCCTGGTCTTCAGTTATAGCATCCAGCAGCCACAAGGTTTTCATACTGTCAATTTCAATCTGGCAGTTTCTTTCTCACAATCTCCTTGTTCACTATAATGGCAGGCCCTCCTTCTTCCAGGCACTCCAGCACCGAGTGTGTCCACTGCAAAGCCCTCCGACGTCGAGCGTGCCCAACATGTAACCCCTCGGCGTCCGGCGTCTATCCAGTAGATCCCATTGTTTTTGGGAACATCTTGCTGTTGTGGGGGACGTTTTCCTCCATCTACTTTCCTCCTCGGCCCGTGCACAGTCGGCCCAGCATGCTTGCCCTGAACATTCGCACGCTCGCTCGCTCCTTCTCAGTCCCTCTCCACCTCTCCTTTTCCACCTCTGTCCATGTCGGTATGGGTCAATGCTGGGCGGCAACCCCCACTCTTCTTATCTCTGCCAGCCCCCGGGTTGAGCCTCAATGTGATTGCAACAATACAGCTCACCCCACTGTAGAATGCTCTTAAAAAGCGTGGATTCAGGGCAGAATCAAGCTAGCTCGGTCACGGTCGCCATTTTCCGAGCCCCAGCTGATCGGGGCTCCCAGCTTTCTCACAGCAGGAAATAAAGAGAAAAGCACTGCCGAGACACAAGGTAACACGATCCTCCGAAACGGGGGAAGTCTAATCCTTCTGAACTATCTGTTGTTTTTCAAAATTAACTGAAAAATTTCCCTATATTTGATCTTAATGCCGTAGTCCAGCGGAGCAACAGTCTCTTCCCTCCCTCCTGCTACTCAACCGGAACCGGATATTTTTTCCTCTGCTGCTGCTTGAAAAAGGGCCATCCTTCCGCCTCTGGGTTTATACTTACCTTTATTCCTTCACTGAATGCACAGCTGATTAGGTCCTCAGCTGTGTTTTGTGCTGATTAATCATTATATTATATATAGCTATTGAGCATGTGCAGAAGCAGAATTATATTTAATTTATATTTTATATTTAATTGGATTTGTATGCTGCCCCTCTCCGAGGCCCCTGGGCGGCTCACAGCATGAGGGGACATGTACGTGTGCGGGAGTGATGCGAACCGCTGGCCAAGGTAAGTGGAACCCACCCCTGGTATAATGTACTTATGGAGGTTGCAGAGATGGTGTTTAATAGGATGGTATGTCAAATTATAGTAGATAAATCACAGCCCGCGTGAGCTATGATGAATCAAATCTGGAGGCGACGAATAAAGTTACAGAAACGGCTTCAAAAGCGAAGTTACTTTTATTAATAAAAACAATAAACCGCTTTGCCTGGTTCCAGGCTCTTTCTGTACGTCTACATTGCTAGAGAGTTAGAGGAAAGATGGAGATTCTCCTTCTTCTTCTTTGGAGAAGAAAGGAAGTGATGCTGGCTATCTAGACAGGATTTCCATCATAATGGGTGGAGCTAGATTAACATACACAGAGTTAACCATTTAATTACTGAATGTCTCTGGGGCTGGCAATACACAGCGTGACATGGTATTTAGCCATTGAAAACCCATGAAAATGGGAGGCTCATAACCAGTCACTTAGCTTCTGGCATCTTACTTATCTAGAAGAATTGCAAGTCTCTAATGGCAGCCTTTGTCTGAGTGTTTTCACTGTACACTTTTCAAATGCAAAATGTGCTCTTGGTTTGTAAACATTGCCTACGTACCAGTGAAGGGCTACCAATTTTTTTACTACCACACTGTGGGCGTGGCTTATGCAGGATGCCCTGCATTTTCTTTCATCTTTCAGTGCAAATTGGGTGTTCTGGGGTGGAGCTCCATTTTTGCTACCCCACTGCGTTCCTCCCTGTTGGGGCCGTAGCCCACCCTTGCTACGTCCATAAAATAAAGTTCATGTAGTTTTTTCCCCATCATTTGGAAAAGAGTGAGCTATGTTTGGCCAAAACCATTCGGGAATAGAGATATTTTGGAAGTCAAGGCTCACATTTTATTGTTGGTTGTACGCCGAATGTTTGATGCCAGTTATTGTTGAGTCAAAACTAACCCCCCTTTTGGGGGGAGACATTCCCTTTCTTCCCTTCTTCTGCATTGATAGACAGCATTTGATTTTACAGCCCATCTAGTACCCATCTCGCTGACCTAACTCAAGGCAAGTGGCACTCAATGTCTTGGATAAAAATGGGGGAGTTCTGGCCTTGAGAAATTAGAAATAATTGAATGCTAAGAACAATGGAAGCATAGCATTTAAAACAAAGAGGACAAATATAATACATATATTTTGATCTTTATTTTAAAGATACACGTTTTTCTCTAAATAAACTTCCTGATGCTGGAAAAACTCAGGATGAGAAATAATAATAATAATAATAATAATAATAATAATAATAATAATAATAATAATATTATTATTATTATTCTTATTTATTGGATTTGTATGCCACCCCTCTCCGTAGACTCCTTCCTTTTTATTAGTTTATAATATAAATCCTTCCTTTTTATTAGTTTATAATATAAAATGCAAAAATACAAACCCCACAAATAATAGGAAAACTAGGGGAAGGAAAAAGAAAGAGAAAAGTGTATAGTACAAGGGAAAAATAAAGAAAAGGCATTGACTTCTGACTCCATTTGGTGTAGAAGAATTAGAAACCACATGGTCATTTGTTAAGGGCTCCAGATAATTATCCTAGTAATTCAAAATGCAGATTCAGTAACTGTAGCGACTTGTGCATTTATATAATTACCAATAATTTTTAATCTGGTATTATGTGGGTGATGACCTTTGTCTTCACTGCTTACAAGACAAAATATTCCAGTAGATAAAAAAGTGAGAAAGTACTACAAGAAAGTGGGTAGGGGGAAGAGCAGCATTTTTATGACCTAGAATATGATATTTGTTTTTATGAATGGTGACAGAATGAAGTCAGATTGCACTGCAGGATATTTGGCGGCAGAAAGGAAATTGAACTGATGGTACCAGCTACTTTTCTCTTCCATACGGCGGAAAGTAAGCAAGCAAGCAAGAAAAATGAAGAAAGGGAGGGAGAGAGAGAAAGGAAAGAAAGAATGAATGAAAGAGAGGGAGGGAGAAAAGAAAGAAGGAAGGAAGGAAGGAAAAAGATAGATAGAAAGAAAAAAGGAAGGAAGGAAGAAAAAAGAAAAAAGCTGGAAAGGGAGGAGGGAGAGAAAGAAACAAACAGGGAGGAAGAGAAAGAAAAGAAAGAAAGAAAGAAAGAAAGAAAGAAAAAAGAAAAAAGCTGGAAAGGGAGGAGGGAGAGAAAGAAACAAACAGAGGGAGGAAGAGAAAGAAAAGAAAGAAAGAAAGAAAGAAAGAAAAAAGCTGGAAAGGGAGGAGGGAGAGAAAGAAACAAACAGAGGGAGGAAGAGAAAGAAAAGAAAGAAAGAAAGAAAGAAAGAAAGAAAAAAGCTGGAAAGGGAGGAGGGAGAGAAAGAAACAAACAGAGGGAGGAAGAGAAAGAAAAGAAAAGAAAGAAAGAAAGAAAGATGCAAGCTAGTCTACAGAGGTGAAAAACCCCTCCTTCCACAACATAGTTTTGTTTTCAGCAATTGCCTGAGGTTACCGTTTGCCATCTTTTGATGGCAAAGCATTTGATATGTTCAGGTATTATCATCATCTCCACTTAGATATTTGATGTTTGGAGATGTCAGAAGGAACCTTGCATAACTCAAGATAGTTTTCGCATTGCTCACCCAGCTTCACTTAAGCTCAAAACCTTTCATCTTTTGCCCTCAATAAACTCGGTGGCTCTTTTTTCTTTCTGAAACAGCCTGTGGACTATAATTATATATTTACACCAACTACAACACCCCTTTGAGCACCATACTTTCAGGAGTCAGGTCAATGAGTCTGCCTCGAGTCACTGTGGACTGTCTGGCATCAGGAAGATAAACTCTTGGAAGTGATTGTGCAGCAAAATTAGGAAACTCATTTGTGGTATTTAAAGCTACTTATATGAGGTTTTGGATCTGTCATGGAATTTCTGTCAGTACTTAGCCTTCTTTTCTTCCTCCTCTATGTTCCTTTTGCGCAGAGAAAAGGTGAAAGAATCTGATGTCACTTTAAAGATTAAAGCATATAAGCCAGTTTCACACACGCCAAACCACAATGGCCAGGAGCACACATTTCATTAAACCAAAACCAACTGAACTCAAATAAAGTAAGGTTCAGCATAATGAACTGTGGCATAGCGTTTGTGTTAGCCATTGTAGGTCAAAGTCCAGGCTATCAAATACATCATTTTAAAGCCCGCCACTCAAAGAGTGTTTTCTGGGGCAGATATTTTGTGTGTGTGGAAGAACACAGGGAAAAGAGTATCTGTCACTCCACTTCTCCAAGCCAAATAATAATAATAATAATTAATAATTTATTAGATTTGAATTCCGCCCCTCTCTGAAGACTCGGGGCAGCTCACAACAACATAAACAGTGTACAAATCCAATGTTTTAAAAATACAATTTAAAACCCTTATAATAAAATAATCACACAATCCAATCAAACCATACACCAACCTTGACAATTGTGTGTGTGTGTGTCAATTTCCCCATGAGTTTTTAATGACTTATGAAAGGCGAGGAGGGTGGGGGCAGTCCTAATCTCTGGGGGGAGTTGGTTCCAGAGGGCCGGGCCACAACAAAGAAGGCTCTTCCCCTGGGTCCCACCAGATGACATTATTTAGTCCAGGGGACCCGGAGAAGGCCAACTCTATAGGACCTAATCAGCCGCTGGGATTCATGCAGCATCTCCATCTTCATTCTTCTTCCTCTCACTGAAAGGAACTGATTTGATACAAGCATCTTTCTTTCAATAGGACGAAAATCAGCTAAAGATGGGAAATAAAGGGAGTACAAGGTAGTTCTTGATTTATAAGAGTATGTTTAGTGACCGTTTGAAGTTACAATAGCATTGAAAAAGTGACTTATGACCATTTTTCACACTTATGATTGTTGCAGCATCCCAAAGAGCATGTGATCAAAATTAGGATGCTTGACAACTGGCTCATATTCATGATGGTTGCATTGTCCCAGGATCATGTCATCCCCTTTTGACAAGCAAAGTGAAATGAAGTAGCTAGATTCATTTAAGAACCATATTCCTGACTTAACAGCTGCAGTGATTCACTTAACAACTATGGTGCGAAAGGTCATGAAATGGGGCAAAATTCACTTAACAAATCTTTCACTTCAGAACAAGATATTTGGGGCTCAGTTATGGTTCAGAAAGTGCCCAAATGTTTGCCGTTTCAAGAGGTAATGTCTCAAAAGTAATGACAGCTTTTGAAAGAGAAGGGAAAACGTCCTCAGCCAAGCACAGGTCTGGTTGAAAGTCGAAGTTGTTTGAGAGAGACTGTCAGACTCTAAAGCGAATTGTTAGATCGGATTACTCTGCAGAGCTCAATAGACACCTACAGATACGTACAGAATCCAGTTTCCACAAAAACTGTTCGAAGGGAGCTTCACAAATCTCGATTCCACGGAAGAGTTGCAATTAGAAAACCTCTGCTCCCAAAGACAAATGTTTCAAAGTGTTTAGAGTGGTGTAGAAACCACCAGAAATGGTCCCTCGTGCAGTGGCAAAATGTGATTTTCTCTGACGAATCATTGTTTGCCATTTTTTCGACCTCTGGCCACGTTTACGTTTGGAGACAGCCAAAAGAATCATTTCATCCAGACTGCCTTCTCCCAACCGTCAAATATGGCAGGGGTTCAGTGATGATCTGTGGTCCTATTTCTTGGAAATCCGCTGGGCCAATGATTTCCCTTCATGGAAGAATTAACAGCCATCACTATTTAGGAATTTTGCCTGACCAAATTCTATGGTTCAAGAACTGTTTCCAGAGGGGGATGCCATCTTTCAAGATGATAATGCACCAATCCATAGAGCAAGAATTGTTAAAGAATGGCACAAGGAACATTCTAATGAAGTTCAGCATTTATTTATTTATTTTATTTATTTATTGGATTTGTTGGATTTGTATCTCCATAGACTCGAGGCGGCTAACAACAGTAATAAAAAACAGTATGTAAATCCAATACTAAAACAACTAAAAACCCTTATTGTAAAACCAAACATCCATATACACAAACATACCATGCATGAATTGTAAAGGCCTAGGGGGAAAGAATATCTCAGTTCCCCCATGCCTGATGGCAGAGGTGGGTTTTAAGGAGCTTACGAAAGGCGAGGAGGGTGGGGGCAATTCTAATCTCCAGGGGGGAGTTGGTTCCAGAGGGCCGGGGCCGCCACAGAGAAGGCTCTTCCCCTGGGCCCCACCAAACAACATTGTTTTGTTGACGGGACCCGGAGAACGCCCACTCTGTGGGACCTAACCGGTCACTGGGATTCGTGCGGCAGAAGGCAGTCTCCTAGATAGCATCTCATCTAGCCACCACAATCACCAGACCTCAACATTTGAGCATTTATGGTCAATTTTAGAGATTCAAGTAAGAAGTCAATTTCTACCATGATTGTCTTTAAAAGAACTGGAGGGTGCTTTAACTGAAGAATGGGCTAAAATTCCTTTGGAAACAATTCACAATTTGTATGAACAAATACCTTGGAGAATTGAGGCTGTATTTGCTGCAAAAGATGGACCAACACCATATTAAAAGATATTTTGATGATTTTTCAAGGTGTTTCCATTTCTTTGTCCATCCCCTGTAAGTGCCCTTCGATCCCAGTGGGGAAAAAAAATAACCAGTTCTGCTAGAAAAGGGAAAAAGAAGACATTAACAGAACTATTATGTGGACTATTAGCAAATCCAGATTTCTTTTCTTTTAATTGATAAGAAATAGTAAAATCCTCAAATTTGGCTTGCGTTTTGAAGCATCAATACACTTTTTAAAAAGGCAAGATATGGAAATAGTTTGCCATTGCTTTCTTCCAGGATGATTTTTTAATATAAAAAATTCTTGGTCCACCCTGCAACCCTGATACTTGCATTTTTTTCCCTTAAAGGAAAAAAAAAAACAATTTGGGATGGGTGACTTTGCCCTAAAGAAAAGATTAAGCACCAGCAGCCTCACCCAACTACAATTCTTTCACTGAAATCTGCCCAGGGTTAAGAAGGCTCCCTTAGAAATGGAACTGGTACCTCTTGTGGCAATTAGTGCATTCCATTATATTCGGATATGTTATTCAGTATAACAGTTGCCAAAACTCAGCGACAAGTTTTTGAATGACTCTGAATCAGGAGTAAGCCAGGGAAAATTTGTTTAATAGATGGTCCCCTTTGCTGACTTTCGTGCAGCAGGGCAGCAGAATAGGTTACCTTGACCATCTTTCTGACTCTAGAGCAACCACAGCCCACACGTGGTTTTTAATGGGTCTATGCCCACTTGGAGACAGTTCGAAGTAACTTTGGGTTCTGTCCTGGGCCCAGTACTTTTTAAAATTTATAAATAACTTAGATGAGAGAATAGAAGGGATGACAAAACCTTGGGGAGGGATACTGTTGTGTATTGAAAACTCCTCTATTTGCATGCTGGCCACAGATTGGCTAAGACAGAGCCAGCAAAATTCAAGCGGCTATCAAGCCACACCTCCAAAGGAAAGAAGTCATGCTGCTTTTGCTTTTTGTACCAATACCGTTCCAATTGCCCAAGCTTATCCTAATAAAGTGAGTTGAAGCTACAACGTGGTCCTCCATTATTTCAAGATAAAACAGATACAGATCATGAATGCCCCAAAAGATAGATACAGGGTTGAAAAGGATCTTGAGATTCTTGAACATTAGTTCCATTTCTAAAAAAATATTGTTTAATGGTGAGAAATGTAAGAATTTGTAAGCTGACTGTAGATCTGTAGGTCAGCGGTTCAAATCTCATCACCGGCTCAAGGTTGACTCAGCCTTCCATCCTTCTGAGGTGAGTAAAATGAGGACCCGGATTGTGGGGGCAATAGGCTGGCTCTGTGAAAAAGTGCTATAGCTAACATGTTGTAAGCCGCCCTGAGTCTAAGGAGAAGGGCGGCATAAAAATCAATCAATCAATCAAACAAACAAACAAACAAATAAAATTTACACTTAGGTAGGAAAATCCAGATGTACAAGTACAAGAGAGGTAGTACCTGGCTTGTAAGAGGAATCTTGGTAGACCTTGAGCCAGCAATTTGAAACAGCAATTTTGAGCTGCATCAACAGTAATAGAGAGTCAGGATCCTGGAAAATGATAGCGCCTCTGCAAAACTGGAAGAAGTGCAAAGAAGTGACAAGGATGGTAAGGGCCTTGGAAGATTAACCCTATGAAGAGTGATTGTAGGAACTTGGCATGTTTAGCCTAAAGAAGAGAAGGCTAAGGGGACAGACACATAATAGCAGTCTTCCAATATGTAAAGGGATAACACAGAACAGGGGGTGTAGATCTATTTTCTGAAATAGAATAGAATAGAATTGAAACCCATGAAGGCTATGACAATGAGTTGTCTAACTTCTTTTTTATTGGCCAAGTGTAATTGGACACACAAGGAATTTGTCTTTGGTGCATATGATCTCAGTGAGAGCATTTGAGAGCATTTCAGCAAGGCAGCCTTCGTCGGCACCATCTTGGATTATTTTGAATCACTGGATCATCTTGAAACCCATGAAGGCTATGACAATGAGTTGTCTAACTTAATTAAGAGAGACTCAAACATGAAATCAAGAGGAATTTCCTGACTGTGAAAACTATTAAACAGTGAAACAGCCTGGCTCCTGAAGTCAAAACCTTTCCATCACTGAGAGAATGTTTTCAAGAAAAGATTGGGCAGCCATCTGGCTGTAAAATTCCTACCCTGGCCAACGATTTGGCTAGAGGTCCTCCAGAGTTTTTTCCAATCCAATGATTCTGTTATGTACCCTCGGCGGATCTGATTGGCTAAAACCTCCCCCATGACTATTGGTTGTTGTTAGGCAGCTGGTTTTGGGCGGGTTCTTTATAGTTACGTGATTGGATGTTCTGTCAGCAAGCTGTCAGCCTTAAATACCCTGCCGAGCAAAGTTAAGAGTTGTGTTGTTACTGAATTGAATAAACGTTGCTTGCCGTTACCTGCTCTCCACGGGGGGGGGGGGGGGGTCTTTCTTCCGACATATTAGATTCTATGATTCTACTTTATTCTTATAATAAAATGAGATATTTCAGGTTCGGAGATATTTGAAGCTAACCTCTTGTAACCATTGTGACTAATAGCACAGGCCACAAAAATATTTTTTTAATCATCACAGTTGACCTTGTACTTTTCTGAATCATTTTTTTGTTCTGATTTTAAAAATGTATATAGTTTTTCTGTAGCAGTTATAGTTTCCATAAAGCAGCATCATTATTATAAGGTATAGGAAATAAACTGGCAATATTAATAAAACAGCAGTCATTGAAATATGTTTTCATCTAAAGCAATTAAATGTAGTAGTTGTCACTGCATCTTGTGCAAATTGCACTCACAGTATGAAGTAGCATATTCCTTTCCTTGCCCTAAACCTCCTGCCAATCACTTTCATGGCTTGACCCCAGCTTCTAGTGTTATATAAGAGGTGAAAAATCTCCTACTTTTTCTTTCTTTCTTTCTTTCTTTCTTTCTTTCTTTCTTTCTTTCTTTCTTTCTTTCTTTCTTTCTTTCTTTCTTTCTTTCTTTCTTTCTTTGTTTATTTGTTTATTTGTTTATTTGTTTATTTATTTGTTTGTTTGTTTGTTTATTTATTTATTTATTTATGTATTTATGTATTTATTTATGTATGTATGTATGTATGTATGTATGTATGTATGTATGTATGTATGTATTTATTTATTTATTTATTTATTTATTTATTTATTTATTTATTTATTTATTTATTTATTTATTTATTTATTTATTTGATTTTTATGCCGCCCTTCTTGTTAGACTCAGGGTGGCTTGCAACATGTTAGCAATAGCACTTTTTTAACAGAGCTAGGCTATTGCTCCCACAATCCGGGTCCTCCTTATGGTATGCACTCTATTTAATATTGCTACTATATTCCTCTGTAAGTCACATTTTCTTCTAAAGTTGATGCCCATCACAATATTTCTAACAGGGAAGTGCTTCAACTATTTGAATATTTTATTTGCCATTTTCTGAAACTGCTACAGTGAGATCACTTTTTACAGTAGCAACAATGAAAATGGAAGCGGATCCCAAGTATATTAAGCGCATATTGCTATCTAGTAGTTAGACTCAGGGGTGGGTTTTAACTTACCTGGTTGCCGGTTTTCTTCCTCCCATGTCGCATGAGTGCACCTCGTGGCCACAGGCATGCATGCACAGTGCCAAAAGAATTTTGAAAAAATAAAAAAGCTGAAAACAAGATGGCGACCACATGCACAGTGTCTGAAATTCAGTTTCTGCACATGCTCAGAAGGGAATTTTTTTTTTACAAAAAATTAACTTAAAAAAAAAAAGAGAGAGAGAAAGCCCAAAACAAGATAGTGACTGCATGTGCAGTGCTGAAAACTCGGCTTCTGCACATGCTCAGAAGAAAAGATAAATTAAAAATTCAGATTTTTTTTTTTTAAAAGATGACAGCACCCAATTCAGTGACGTTATCAAGACATCATCAGTGGGGCTGCTACCAATTCAGATGAAACAGTCCAAACTGGGAGGAACCCACCCCTGGTTAGAGCTCTCAGATTATGCCACTTTTATATGTTTAATATGCCATACATTTCCACTTGTGTTTCTAAGTGAAAATATGAGTCATCCAGAAGTTTTTCATGGCAACTTTCTTCATCTCCAACCATTGGCTGTGCTTGGCAAATAGATGGAATACAAAACAGGACTATTACAGATTCACAAATAAGGGCTTATGAAATATTTCCTCCCATTCCCTCTGGTCTGCTTGATATCATGTGGTTTCTCTAATCTGGACTAAAGAAGGTCAGTGAAGTCTTATTTTTATGTATTTTATTTACTCATTTTGTCCATTACACAATGAAGGTTTTAGAGGATATACTCATAGTAAAATATATCTAAGAAAGAATAGAAGATATACACGATATATATCTATATATCTATATACTATATATAGATATATATAGTATATAGATATAGGAATAAAATATATCAATGAAAGAATAGAAGAAAAGATATAGGAATAGAGGAAAGATATATGAGATGAGATATCATGAGATATATGAGATCATATATATGAGTACATATCTATAGATAGATAGATATATAGATATACAGTGTTCCCTCGATTTTCGCAGGGGATGCGTTCCGAGACCACCCGCGAAAGTCGAATTTCCACGAAGTAGAGATGCGGAAGTAAATACACCATTTTTGGCTATGGACAGTATCACAAGCCTTCCCTTAATGCTTTAAACCCCTAAATTACCCTTTCCCATTCCCTTAACAACCATTTACTCATAATTATTACTGGTACTCACCATTGAATAAGACAGTGATCCTGATATTTATAAATATAATTATTTATTAACAATAATAATTATTTTTTGTTATTTATTTGCAAAAGAATATTAGTTTGGCGATGACGTATGATGTCATTAGGGAGGAAAATCTGTGGTACAGAAAAAACCCCGTGAAGTGTTTTTTAATTAATATTTTTTGAAAAACCGTGGTATAGGCTATTCGTGAAGTTCGAACCCGCGAAAATCAAGGGGACACTGTATATGAGTTTTCTTCAAATTAAGATCAATTCATGTGATTTATGAGCAAATCCACACAACTCCCTTGCCATTGCTTTCTTCCAGGAAGGCCTTCTGACTTTTCAATCCAGCCTATAGATCTGGGTTTTTTCTGGTTGCCATCTATCAACCTAGAAGCCTAAGTCTACTTAGCTTTCATGCCCCAACAACTTCATTTGGAGAGACACACAGACTGAATGGGGAACATGGATTTTATAATCCAACACACCTGAAGGATATTAAGCTTAGGGAAAAAAGGGAATCACAGTGGAAAAAAAGAGCTGAGTTGAAGGTCCAGAAGAATTTTCAGCTGTTAGACATACTAATATTATGTCTTAGAGATAAAGCTTCTTTATCTCTAGTTTTGCTCAAGGAGGATTTATGAGCGATACCAAGTCAAATTTGATCTTGATTTTAGAAATCCAGCTGTTTTTCCTTGAAGAAGACTCTTTGAAATGCTACGTTTGAGTCTTTTGCTTCTCGTAGAGTGCGGGGTTGAACATTACATAAAGTGCCCTTGGGGAGAGAGATAGCATAAATGTGACAGCGATAAATTCAGTGTAGTGCCATAGGGGAATATTATGCTGGGAGGATCCAAAAAAACTTTAAAGATACCTGGCTGGCTTCAAATGACATAGTGGCTCAGCTCTCTTCCGTGAATCAAATGGTTTTATTTATTTGCCTTAGCATAAGGTTTCTACTTTAGGGTTGACATGAAAAAAAAAATGCAGTTATACTTGATAGTGAGCTGGGCTTTATATACCCAACAAACATATCATCAAGAATCTTGTGAAGATTATAAGTGCATTTCTTTAAAATATAGAGGTTGCACCCTAAAAAAACAAAAACAAAAAACCCTACCCTTGTTTCCATGTAAATAGCTTAGACAAAAAGAAATGTTTTTTTAAAAAACCCCTCTCTATAACTGTTAAATGAGATCAAGGATTGAGCCTTTATATGTTCAATAAATGTGCTAGGAAGGAGTTGTTAATCAGAAAGAAAGTTTATGAAGCAATAGGTAAAAGTGAACTTTGTTCAACTGCCCAACATTATGTTCCTCCTTTGAAAAGAAGATCAACAACCAGTGATTTGAGCTATGCGGCTAAAATGCAGCTAAAGAGCCTACCTACAACGTTCAAAATTTTTTTCAGAGATTTACAGTAGCAAGGAAAGGGCAGCTGGAAGAAACAGATTTTTGCAGATCCCAGCAATAATCACTGGATCTTCTCTGAGGCAAAAAATGTTAATTGATCATTTGCACATTGAGATTCTCCTTAAATGCGCATTATAAAAAATAACTAAAATACGTTTATAAATATCTGCTTCAAGAGGAATTACAGTGATACCTTGTCTTACAAACTTAATTGGTTCCGGGACGAGGTTCTTAAGATGAAAAGTTTGTAAGATGAAATAATGTTTCCCATAGGAATCAATGGAAAAGCAATTAATGCGTGCAAGCCCAAAATTCACCCCTTTTGCCAGCCGAAGTGCCCGCTTTTGCGTTGCTGGGATTCTCCTGAGGCTCCCCTCCATGGGAAACCCCACCTCCGGACCTCTGTGTTTTTGCGATGCTGTGATTTCACTGAGGCTCCCCTTGCTGGGAAACCCCACCTCCGGACTTCTGTTGCCAGCGAAGTGCCCGTTTTTGCGCTGCTGGGATTCCCCTGCTGGGATTCCCCTGCAGCATCACAAAAACACAGAAGTCCGGAGGTGGGGTTTCCCATGGAGGGGAGCCTCAGGGGAATCCCAACAGCACAAAAACGGATGCTTCGCTGGCAACGGAAGTCCGGAGGTCGGGCATCCCAGCGGTGGCAGTGGGTTTGTAAGCTGAAAATAGTTTGTAAGAAGAGGCAAAAAAAATCTTAAACCCCGGGTTTGTATCTTGAAAAGTTTGTATGACGAGGTGTTTGTAAGACGAGGCATCACTGTATATTTTTATGCATTCTTAATATAACGTCTAATTATTCATGAAAACGTGGTTCTATTTTCAGTCATAGACGAATGTAGAGATGAGACAGAACAATGTAGAGTTGAACACATTTGAAAATGTTGTCCAGAAAGGGATTCATTCATTTTGTCCCATTATGAAGGTGAACATTCTCTTCCACCTTATGCAGAAGGTAGACATTGCACTGCAGGTATTATTGTAGGTAGACATCTGACACCCACTTCAACAGGCCTGTTAACCAAGCATAATGTGGGTTGAAAACGTGATGTTTTTCTCAGAATGATGCTCTTTAATATGGGAGTCACTGCGAGCTACACAAATTGTTACATTTTTAAAAACATAACAGTAACATTTAGATGTATATTGCTTCACGGTTGCTTTTGCAGCCCTCTCTAAACAGTTTACAGAGTCAGCATATTGCCCCATATAATCTAGGTCCACATTTTACCCATCTCGGAAGAATGGAAGGCTGAGTCAACCTTGAGCTGGTGAGACCTGAACTGCCAAACTGTAGGCAGCTGGTGATCAGCAGAAGTAGCCTGCAGTACCGCATTGTAACCACTATGCCACTCCAGCGCTTTAAATAAAATGCTATCAATAACTCACTAGAGCATGGATCCCCAACATTGGTGGATTGCTACCAGCTCGCAACGGTTCTGCGCACCAGTAATGGCAGCAGAAGTTACGGATGTCATACAAAATGTACGCTTGCAAAACATGCACCCATGCCCACACACTCTCATTCCTGAACCAGTAGCAAAGGTGAACGGCTACAATTTTTTTTACAATCACCGTGTGGGTGTGGCTTATTGTATGGGTGTGGCTTGATGATCATGTGATCGGGTAGGAATTGTTTGATGGCCATGTGACCAGGTGGGAGTGGCTTGACAATTATGTGACCTGGCATGGCTTAAAGGTCATGTGACTGGGTGGGAGTTGCTTACCAACCAAGATACGTTTTAAAATAAGTGTTTGGACTCATTTTGAGTTGATTAAGTTACATTATTTGAATAGACACAAAAAGGACAAATGATAGACAGCATTATTTGTTGAGGAGCACAGTAACATTTTAAGTTTTTGTACTGAACCCAGAAGGTTCAGTATGATAACAGATTAGGCGAGTAGCTCAATTTTCTTCAATTGTTATAAAAGTTCAGTTCTAGATAATGATTAAAATGATTAAAGTGTTTATGAGTAAAAACATACTATTTAATTATTTCCTATTTTAAAAGTAATTAAGGAACATACTAAGGTACTAGAGAAGGAAGGACAATAAAAAACTATTAAGTATTCAATAAATAGTGCATAAACCTACTACCCCCACTACGCCCCCCCCAGGCCTGCCGGTAGAGCCAGGCCACTAGGGTGGTAGCAGTATGGACGTTGGGGTGGGCAGTTGGTTCCATAGAGCTGGGGCAGCCGCAGAGAAGGCCCTCTGCTTTGCTTAGTTGATGGGACCTGGAGGAGGTCAACTCTGTGTGTTCTTATTGGTCTCTGGGAGGTGTGTGGCAAGAGGCGGTCCCGTAGATAGTCTGGCCCTGCATTGACTATATCAAATTTGATGGCTTCCTCAAGTATTCAGAAATGCTAGTATTTAATGCTCATATCCTCTATTAACAAGAATTTTAGAAGGGTAATAAATGTTGTGTAGCAAAACTGAAATTTATAACTGTGTTTGGGAGAATGATATATCATTCTATAGTCACTACATATTAAAATAATACATGCTGAGAGTAAGATCCTGGATTCATGCCATCTTATATATCTCTAAGTAATACTTGCGTCTAACCCAACCATAGTGAAATGCATTCCATTGATTTATGCATGCATCTTCTCTCAAGAAAGGAACTCTAATAAGATACAGTATGCAGGATTCATCGTTGGACATTATCCAGATTTCACTTTCATAAAATACCGAAAAAAAGGAATGGGATCCTCCTGGATTCATGGATAATGCCTAACTCACAAGGACCTGGTTTGTAGATGCTCTGTAGATCAGTTAATGACTTCTGACTTCCTTTTTTGAAAAGGAAAAAAAAAAGATGGTTATTCATTATAGCTTTCGTACCTGAACCACTTGTTTCTGAGAGTGCTCACTCACACTTCTACTCCTTATTAATAATTAATTATTAATTATTAAAAGCAAATTGGAAATGACCCTATTGCTTTACTTTTGGGTCTCAGCTGAATGGGGATTCTCAAAGTTGATGTTGGAAAGCAATAGTTTACATAGACTTCTGCAAAGCCTTTGACTCAGTGGTACATGACAAACTACTTCTAAAAGTAAAATCTTATGGGATTTCTGGACCTCTGCACAAATGGATAATTGTGTTCCTGTCAAACAGGCAAAAAGAGGTCAAAATAGGAAATGCTCTATCAAACCCTGTAGCTGTTAACAGCAGTGTTCCCCAAGGCAGCGTTCTAGGACCAACTCTCTTTATTCTTTACACAAATGACTTTTGTGATAATATAAAAAGTAACTGTGTTCTCTTCGCAGTTGCTGTAAAACTATTCAACACCACCGACAATACTACTACCCTTCAAAAAGACCTCGACTATATATCAGAAGGGTCAAACAAGTGACAACTTCAAATCTCAATCAACAAATGCTCAGTCTTACACATTGGCAAAAATAATCAAAACACAAAATACAAACTAGATTATCGTGACCTTGTTGACAATCCTCACTTAGTAAACAACATTGGAGGAGTCATCTCTAATGATTTAAGAGCCAGAGCCCACTGCAATATCATTGTAAGAAGGCATTAAGAGTGGTTAACCTTTGGTCAATGGTGTGAATATTTTTTTTTTTAAAAAGAAAAAAGATTAATAAATTTAACAGATTACAGAAAATTAGAGGGACAAAGAAAACAGGTCAGCTGACTTTTAAGTATAAGTTGCTTCTGATTAAGTAGATCATACTGGACTGAATGAATACAATTTATGATAAATTAAAGGCCACTGAATTTCACAAACACAATGTGAAAGTGTCAGAGCAAAGGAGGCCCTATTATTTTCTCTCTCTTGCTCCTCCCTGACCAATTGCCCTAGCATTAGATCATCCTACATGCTGCCCAGTATCCTTTCCCCTTCTGAATCTTTCAGCCACGCCAAATATGACCTCACAACAGAGGGACAATGTTGAAAGCTGACACATTAGCAGATGATCTACCTAGACAGAGGTTACTATCGACATCCACAATAGGACACTTTCAAAAGTATGAAGTTCGCTTGATTTCATGGCTGGGATGGAAGACACTCCTTTGTCTGGCAAGTCTGGTAAGCTGATTCAATGTGAGATGCACCTGCACAGCTGAAACAAGTTGATATCGCCAAATCTACACCAATTGAGAAAAATATCTACTCTTGCTGGCATTGTCCGCTAAGATCAGGAGAGAAGTACCTGCAGATGCCAAGAGGACCAAGCAAAAAAGACCCTCGACACCCTTTGAAAGGTCATATACCCCAAGACCACTGATTCAGATTTAGAAGCAACTTTATGGCAAGAACAAACGTTCTCGAGATGCACAATAACAAAATCGAATTAAAAGATGGATGCTCTTAATGGATAACAACAAGCTTTGTGAACGTGGAGACACCAGGCCTATCTGCTGGTATGTTGGAAACATAATGACTTATTTATGGCCAATTGTAAAGCCAAGAATGTGCTTCATTCTGGCAATTTAAAGTCAAAGAAGAAGGAGGAGAAGGAGAAAGAGAAGGAGAAGAAGGAGAAGAGAAGGAAGAGGAAGAGGTGGAAGAAGAAGATGAAGTTGAAGATGATGAAGAAGAAGAAGAAGAAGAAGAAGAAGAAGAAGAAGAAGAAGAAGAAGAAGAAGAAGAAGAAGAAGAAGAAAAAGAAAAAGAAGTCTTCTAAGAGAGCTCACTGGTTTGGCTTGGGTATTGCTACAGACTTGATGCTACATGACTTCTGAAGTCACTTTGAGGATGTCTGGGAACAAGGGGGCATCTCAACATACCATGCTTGTATCTCCATGAAGCTATTTCTTACTTTCTTTAACATAGTTCTGTGCTGTCTTCCTCTGTGACATACCAAGTGATTTAATGATAGTTTCCCATCTCTGTTTGTCAGAAACGGGTGTGCTTAGCAGGAAATTACACTGTTAAGATGCCTGATTGAAACTGTGTCCCTTTTATACACATGCACCAGCCATTCCCATACTGCATATCCCACAATTCCTGTCTAGCAAGACCTGCACTAAAGTTGTGGCTGTTTTAGTGAATCAGGTTTACCACTCTAGCGCTGGCAAGTGTTTCTTACATGGTGAGGGTGTAGTGAGAATTCCATGAGTGGCCAAGGGGAGCTAAATGGGACCAATGGGACCTTACACATTCACAGTAAATTTGAGACTCTATGAGCTAAACTGCTTATGAAAAGTTTCTTTTTCTTCTTTCTCTTCCTTTCTCTCCTTCTCTTTTTTAAAATGTGTCATGTGATTTACAATTATATATTCAAAGTTCCTATACATTTGTATTTGCACAGTCTCATTTTATGTACCCTTCCCTATTTATTGTCAAACAAAGATTATATTTTGCTGGAGAGACGGAGTAACGACACGGACACAAGAGCTGGATTTAAACTGGGTCATTTTTATTAACATAAATTTGCATAATTTATTCATTAAATTTGCATAAATTAGCATAATCAACTATGACCCGGAAATGGACCTGCAGGGTCAAACAAATACTTCCGGGGCGGAAATGACGTTATGACAAAAAACTTCCTGGGCAACTCATGGGCGTATCTCGATGTAAGTCCAGGTGAGGGACCAGTCCATCACCTGCGACCCTGCCATGCTTTGCATGAGGGGGGTCCCACCGGCTACCCCGAATCCGGGAATTAAAGGTGCAGGACCCAAAGACAGGTTCCCCCCAGCTGCTCAGGCAGGCACTCCCTCCATGAGCTTGCGGAGAACCTGTCAATCATCCCCAAAGATGCCCAAGGGAGAACGCGCGGTTGCTAAACCACCCCAGTTTTCCGCCCCTAACCTGCCTACCCAAATGACCAAAGGTAAGCCAATTAACCTAATAAATGCAAGCACCCCCTAACCGCACATCCATCTCCTCAGTGTGGAATGGGCGAAAAAACAGCCCGGCTAAAAGGCAGAACTGCAAAAAATTCCCATTCGGCCCCCTAATGGCAACCCCTAAGCACACTGCAAAATAGGGAGGGAGGGCGGGTGTCTGCTCGTGGCTTGCTGTCCGGGCAAAAAGGAAGAGCCCTGGGCCTGCTCGCCCTTATATAGGGCAAGCAGGCCCCGCCCGGACCAATCAGCAGCCGGGCCAGACAGGCCCGAACTCCCGAGCGAAGTCTCATCTCACGAGACTTTGCTCGGGATTCAAGATGGCTGCCGCCATGAGGGTCCGGTGTCTCCCGGTCCCTCCAGCAAAGCCTGCTGCCGGGTAAGTCCGGTGCTGCAATTTTATAAAAGAAAAGTTCATGAAATAATTTAGGCAGTTCAATGGCAGTAGCTATCTCACGTTGGCCGATTTCAAAAGTCTCAACAAAGTTGGATCCGGTTAGTGTTTGCCATCAGGCAACCCAAGGGCTTTGGGATGGAATGGAAAAGTGAAAGAAAAACCCAGAAGAAGGCAGAGGCAGCAAACCAATTTCATTCTACTGCCATGAAAATACCAGGATGAATGAAAAATGTCATTTGATGAAGTTTGATGTCCTGACTTTACTTTTAGATATGCCCTTTTGTTTAATTACTCAAAAATATATTTGTTTCTTGACTTAGTCAACTAACTTTCGACATCTCTCTCCAATCACTTGAGGATCCTCGTTTCCCGCCATAAGCAGTAACTTAACCGTTCTTTGACAGGCATACCTTCAGGCACCGAGCCACAGCAGGTGCTTCTTCAAGCTCCATGTGATCCCCTTTCATCTCCTGCACAGGTTGATTTGGAAGATGAATAAAGAACACCGAGACTCCCAAATTTGGTTCAGGAGTTAATAATATTCTCTGGGTGGAGTCTGAGATTTGCTTTCCAGCCCCCTTTTATAGCAGGTTTTTATAGAGCACAAAGAATGCACAAGAAACTACACCTTACATATTGTTTCCTCCAAAGGCTATCTTCAGTGTTAGCACCTCTCATTGACAGAGATCCTGAGGCCAGCCTGGGTATCATTTGCCTCACCTTCAATTATGTAAATGTACTTTCTGAAGTTTGGGTTTTGCTGGAAAACTGAGTAGAAGCCAGGCATCCCTGGCTACTTCCCCCCCTCCTTTCCTTTATGCAGTTTCCAAAAACAGATGCAGAGAATGGGGGAGACTTATAAGCACAGAGGGGCAGAAAAAGACAGACAGAACGGCATAGATAAAACCAGATCCTTGTAATCAAAGTTGCCAATGAACTATTGGGAAGAGAAACCTCTAAAGATTACTCCTTGCCTCCAGTTTCCTCTTGGCTTTCATGCTTACTTCTATAGCTTACTTGCTCAAGAATGCCACCATAACTCCACAGCCCAGACATGTGGGTGATGGGTTGTAGGGGGAGAACAGACAATCTGTCTGAATCTCTCAGTGCATTTTCTCCTCTTGTATCAGGTTGAACCTGTTCGGCATGGGCAGGTGGAGTCAGTGCAGAATCTAAATTTCTTTTTCTGCTCCATTTATTTTTGAACATGCTATCCCCCCCCCCACTCTCATCTCTCTCCCACCTCATTCTTTTCTCTTGCCCTCAGGCTTCAAGCTTTGAGCTGTGAAAGGCATAAGGCAGGGCATTGCTTATACACCTGAAACAGGTTAGGACAAGCCTGGCAGCCTTTCCCATAGAAGGATTATTGCGACGTAAGTTACAAAGTGCTTTGGAAAGCTGCCTTCCCCACTCCCTTGAAATGCTCAGCTAGCATTGTCCTAACATCTCCATTGGTTCCTTACAGGTTTCTGGTCTTTAATTGTTTTTGTGAGTGTATGTGTGTTGATCTACAATTTCTCCTGAATATTCAGCTCAAATTCATGGTGCAAAAAGGAGAGGGTATTATCTAACAGTATAATCCTGGCAACGTCTGTTCAGAAATAAATCCCAGCGAGTTCAGTGGGACCTTCTCCAGGTAAGCAGATTTAGCATTGAGTCCTAAGGCTTTGTTCTGAAAAGGAAAACAATCTGAAAGTAAAGAACGGATTGAGTAAAACCAAGGGTGAGTTCTGATTTGCCCTTAATCTTTAATTTGGTTCTGCAGGATCTCAGGCCTGCTGACTCAGATAATTGTTTGTTGGCTTAATTGTGTGGGTACAATTTCCATTCCTTCTAAGCATTAAGATTTCTACCAGCTGGGGACAACATTGAGTCTGAGATAAATATACATAAATATATTTATGTCAGTCAACAACAGAATAGGACTTCTTGGAATGGCTACATATAAATTCACTGAAAACAGTGTGAATAAATGGGTATTGCAAATTTTATCTCTTTGAAAGATAGGAATTTTTTTTATTTGTCACTATTTCTCCTCTCCAATACCTTGGAAGAAGTCTGAAGCTGAACCATGATTGTAGTTACTGCCTCTGAGTCTTGAAACACTAAGAATGTCTTGCATCAAACAGTAGCCAATTTATTCAGAGACTGATCCTGTCTTCATCTCTCCCATGCCCACCAAAAGGAATTCAAACTGGGCTTCATCTTATTTCTATCATATTTTGTCCAATGTGGAATAAGCCTTGCTACAAAGCTCAAAGTCTACCTAGCAGTAGTGCTAACTACTCTGTTGTATGCCAGTGAGACTTGGACTGTATACAGGAGACATGCTAGACAATTGAACCACTTCCATATGACTTGAGGACCCGATGGCAGGATAAGGTGTCTGAGACTGAGGTCCTCTCCAGAACAGGTTTGCCATCAATTCCCACCCTACTGATGAAAGCCCAGCCACGTTGGGCAGGCCATGTTGCATCACATCCCTAAACAGCTCCTTTTCGGTGAGTTGTCTAAAGGAAAACGATTACATGGGGGAACAAAGGAAACAATACAAAGACACATTGAAAGCCTCCTTCAAGCTCCTCAATATCAACACCACTTCCTGGGAAACCCTGGCATAAGATCGACCAACATGGCGCAAGCTGATTCACCAAGGCTGCCAGACATCTGAGAACATTCATAGTAGAAGAGAAAGCAAGCGCTCCGGAAACCCAGAGCTGCAAATGCTGCGACAATGGTGCCCACACATGTCTGTTCAAAATGTGACAGAACATTTCGTGCATGTTTAGGCCTTACCAGCCACCTGCAGACACATTACGTATAGCCCACAACCGATTAGATGTCCAGGTCCTCTTCAAATATGATGGATGAACATCATCACCACATTTTTATTCATGTCGAGTTTATTTGTCTGCTGAATTCTCAACCTCTTGTAGTTGTAACTTTAGGGGGAGACCAACCAAGATATGAGCTTTGCAATGTCTTTTAGAGATCTTCAAAAGCATGGCATCAACAGGCTGTCACAAGATATAACCTTCTACAGCAGGAGTGTACAGCCTTTTCTGGAAAGGAACTACCCCAAGATTTTGAGGTGCACCCCAGTGGCCATTATCTAATGGGGCCCTGAGGTGGGTTCCTCTCGATTTGGACCAGATTGCCTGAACCAGTAGTGATCCGCTGGTAATGTGATGTCACATAACTGGATTGGCCAGTGACAGTCCATGCATGCCGCCATCTTTTTTTGCTCAGCTGCTTGAAAAAGGGCCCTCCCACCTGCTCCCAAGTTAATACTGACCTTTATTTCTTCACCTGTAGCACAGCTGATCAGCTCCTCAGCTATGTTTCGGGCTGATTCCAGCTCCTGAGCATTAGTGGAAGCCTAATTGCATGAGGGGACAAGTACTCATGTGTGAGCAAAACATTGTGATGCGAACCAGTGGAGAAGGTAAGTGGAACCCACCTCTGGTTCCCATTCTAATGATTTAGAGCCATGATGGTGAATGTACGACACACATGCCACAGGTGGCACACAGAGCCATATCTGAAGGAACACAAGGAGTTAATAATAATAATAATAATAATAATAATAATAATAATAATTATTATTATTATTATTATTATTATTATTATTATTATTATTATTATTTATTAGATTTGTATGCCGCACCTCTCCAAAGACTCGGGGCGGCTGACAACAATAATAAAAACAATATTATAGTGGAACAAATCTAATATTAAAAGAGAAAAAACATATAAAACCCCGTCATTTAAAACCAAACAACACATACATACCAAACATAAAATATAAAAGCCTGGGGGAGGTGTCTCAGTTCCCCCATGCCTGTCGATATAGGTGGGTCTTGAGCAATTTACGAAAGACAAGGAGGGTGGGGGCAGTTCTAATCTCTGGGGGGAGTTGATTCCAGAGGGCCGGGGCCGCCACAGAGAAGGCTCTTCCCCTGGGCCCCGCCAAACGATATTGTTTAGTCGACGGGACCCGGAGAAGGCCAACTCTGTAGGACCTTATTGGTCGCTGGGATTCGTGCAGTAGCAGGCGGTTCCGGTTCAGTTGTTCTATGTCAGCTCCAGCACACATGTGCATATTGGCCTGCTGATTTTCGGCCTTCTGGAAGGCGGGGGGAAGGCCATTTTTGCCCTCCCCAGGCTTCAGGAAAGCCTCTGAAGCCTGGGGAGGCCGAAAAACAGACCCATTGGACATTTGGAAATGAATGTCCAGTAGGCCTGTTGGTAGGCCTGTTGAGCCGGTAAGCCTATTTAGCCATTTTTTGCCCTCCGAGGACCTGGAGACTTTCCTGAAGCCTGAGAAGGGTGAAAAATGGCCCAACAGGCCTAACAGAAGTCCAGAGGCATCAGTGAGGCCTACGTGCATACACGGGGGGAGCAGCAGGGCGGTTGTGTGCACATGCATTGCATTATGGGTTTGGGCATGCGTACATGTGATGGCAAAAAAGGTTCACCATCAACCATTTAGAGTGTCTTCTAGAGTGATCTAACCATCCTTCTGCCAAAATAACAGTTATGTGGCTTTATATTACTTCATTGATGGTTAAATAATCTTGTGAAGGCAGAAATGATCCACACTTTAAGTTCAAGTCATGTTCTTTCAATGGCATTTAAACCAATTGAAACTTAAATTCGGTTGAAACAATTGATCTTCAATGATATTCTTTGTACAGTCAGTGCTCCATTATTTACATTAATTTATTTAATTTATACATTTAGTAATTCGGTTACTTAAACAGCGATGTGGGGAAGACTGGCAATTTTGCATTAAACAATGCCACTTGAAATTTTATTTATTTATTAAATTTATATGCCAGCTGTCTCACTGCTGGGAAATTCTGGGTGGCTGACAATGTTACAAAAAACAACCCCCCTCAAACATTAAAATATTAAAAAATATTAAAAACATTAAAATTAACAGGAAATTGAGTAAACTAGGAACCAGCACAGGAATGGGATGGAGGTAAGATATTCTTTCTAATCCATTGGCCAGTTCCACTATGGAACACCTCAATGGGAGCCCCAAGCCAGTCTGTAGAATAAGATGGTGGAGAGAGATCTCACTTTCCATAGCCCAATATTCCAGAGGGTGGGAGCCACAGCAGAAAAGGCTCTTCTCCTGCACTCCAACATCTGAAATTCCTTTACCAATGGGATCTGCAGCATGCCTCTTCTGCTGAAGCGAGTGAAATGGGCCAATCCCACTAGGATGAGAAGGTTCCTCAGGTAGCATGGTCCCATGCCCCAAAGGGATTTAAATGTAATAACCAACACCTTAAATTGAACCCAAAAGCAAATCAATAACCTATCAGCTTACATAACAGTGGTGTTCCGTGGGCCACCCTGGAGTCCCCTAGAACTGTTTGTACAAGCTGTAGCTTCCAAATAGACTTCAAGGAAAGCACCATATAGAGCACCTAGCAATATTCCAACTTCAAGATGACTAGAGCAGGAGTGACTTGGATAATGAATAAATAAGTTATCAGTTATTTTGCTTAGTTTAGTTTCTAGTTATTCCAAATTCTCCTTTAACTCTTAACAATAATTATGTCCAAGGAAGGCATATTTGTTCTCTCTCTCTCTCTCTCTCTCTCACACACACACACACTATAAACCTCCAACCATATATGGCATTTAAAGCAGGTTTCCCTGATCTCTCACAGTGGAGGTTAATTTGCTTCTCATAGAGAAACATTCTCAGTCATTTCTTTACTTCAGGCTAAGGCACCTAGGCAAAGAAAAATGTACAGACATTACTTCTAATGTGTATATTATTTCTATAATAATTTGTAGTACATGTGACACCATAAGAACCCAAAACATTTCTAAATGATGAATCAGGACTTCACCAGAAAGAGGACTGGAATGTAAATCATTATTTTCAATTAACTTTGACTTGGGCCTGTAATGAAGATTGCAATCAACCACCTCATCCCGAGCATACAATTTATTACTTACTTCAAATTACTTTTTATTAGTGTTTAAATTTCCTTCTACTCTGGAATCCTGCAAATCTAGCCCCACCCATTTCCAAATAAGGAACATGCAAAGAAAAACAAATACAAGAGTAGAAAATGGATTCTGGGAAAATAAAGGTTCCAAGAGTTTTGTTAGATCATTAACATTTTAAAGTATAGTACATGACTCAAGATATGACTGAGTCCTTCGGGATTAAGCAGCATAGAATTTGGATAAATAAAAAAAATAAAATAAATAAAATAAAATAAAATAATAATAAATAAAATAAAATAAAATAAAATAAAATAAAATAAAATAAAATAAAATAAAATAAAATAAAATAAAATAAAATAAACAAAACAAAACAAAACAAAACAAACAAAACAAAACAAATAAAATAAAATAAAATAAAATAATGAATGAATATTAATTTATCCACCTTACAATATTTGGCTGTTTGGGCAAAGTATATATAGGTAGTCTTTGACTCAAAATCACAACTGAGCCCCAATTTTCTATTGCTAAGCAAGATACCGTAGTTAAATTTTGCCTTATTTTATTATCTTTCTTGCCACTGTTGATAAAATGAATCAGTGCAGTTCTTAAGTTAGTAACAAGGAATCTGGCTTCCTCGTTGACTTTGCTTGTCAGAAGGTTCACATAACCCCAGGAAACTACAACCATAATTAATAAGAACCAATTGCCAAAGGTTGATCACATGATTCTGCAATGGTCGTAAGTGTGAAAAAATGATGATAATTCACTTGTTTCCATGCCGTTCAGAGGTGGGTGGCTCCCGGTTTGGACCAGTTCTACAGAACTGGTAGCAGGAATTCTACTCCCCACTCGCTGAACCGGGAGTGATTGCTGGTTGGCCACGTCTCCAAACCAGCCTATGGCACAACCATCTTGCTTTTGGCTTCTGCACATGCACTGCATATGTGCGTGTGAGAAGAAGTGAACCAGCGGCAAGGTAAGATATAACCCACCTCTGTTGTCACTGTAAGTTTGAAGGGTCATTAAATGAATGATTTTAAGTTAAGGACTACCTGTAATATCCCCAAATGGGTTTCCTTTCTTGAAATGTAAACTAAGTGCAATTGTTGTGCAAATGAACTTCTTCATTCTTATTACTGTATTTTTCGGAGTATAAGATGTACTGGAGTATAAGGCGCACCTAAATTTTAGAGGTGGAAAAGAAAGCAAAACGTATTCTGAACCAAATGATGTAGTAATATATTATTTAATAAAATACCAGTGTAGCCGAATACTTTTTTCAACTTTTTACAAACTTCAAACTTGACAGATTTAGGACTAGTAGACTTCAACTCCCAGAATTCCTCCTCTAGTCATGCTAGATGGGGTAATTAAAAGACAAAACCAGTCCCATTTTTGCCAACAAATGGGCCATTTTTACCTGTTTTTTCACAAAAATGTGGTGGCAAAGGATCTGTGAAGCCTGCAGGGAGCTCCTGGGTGCTGGGGGATGGGAAAATGCCCCTGTTTTTGTGAAAAATGGGCCGTTTTCACCCATTTTTTTCACAAAAATGGAGGCCTTTTTGCCTTCCTCCAGTCCCCAGGAGCTCTCAGCAGGCTTCCCAGACTCTTTGCCCACCACATTTTTGTGAAAAAGTGGGTGAAAAATGGCCCATTTTTCACAAAAAACAGGGGCATTTTTGCCATACCCCAGCACCCAAGAGCTCTTTGCAGGTGGGGGGAGGGGGTTAGGGACAGCAAAAATGGCTGCATTCGGTATATAAGATGCACCGACATTTCCACTCTCTTTGGGGGGGGAATCCATGGAATCTAGGAAGTTATCAACTTGGCTTCCTTAGCAACCTGCCGGTGACATCAAGGCTCCGCCCCCGGAATCTCTTCGTGGGCCCCTTTGCTTGCAGCGCCCCTTTGCTTGCAGCGCTGCTGCAGCGTCCTTTTTTCGTAAAAATATCAATGTTTTTTTTTTACGTGAAGACCTCCCTTTGAAGGAGCTGGGGAATCCCCTCTCACAAAGAGATTCTGGGGTGGAGCCTTGACGTCACTGGCAGGTTGCTAAGGACGCCAAGTTGATCATTTCCTGGATTCCATGGATTCCACCCCAAAGAGAGTGGAAATGTCGGTGCATCTTATACACTGAATGCAGCCATTTTTGCTGTCCCTAAGCCTTCCCCCCACCTGCAAAGAGCTCTTGGGTGCTGGGGCTATGGCAAAAATGCCCCTGTTATTGTGAAAAATGGGCCATTTTTCACCCGCTTTTTTGCAAAAAATGGGGTGGGCAAAGAGTCTGGGAAGCCTGCTGAGAGCTCCTGGGGACTGGAGGAAGGCAAAAAGGCCTCCATTTTTGTGAAAAAATGGGGGAAAACGGCCCATTGTATCCAGGAAGTGATCACCTTGGTATCCTTAGCAACCTGCCGGTATACATGACGTCAAAGCTCCGCTCCCGGAATCTCTTGGTGGGATTCCCCGTTTGGGTTCAGGTTTGGTTCAGGTTCGGCCGAATTTTGTGTAAAGTTCATCCAAACTTGCCAAACCCAAACACTGTTGGGTTCGCCAATCACTAGTCCTGAATACATAATTAATAAATAGATGTGCTGTGAATGACACATACATACCAGATATCTTGAGATGCTGCTTATTTGCTTATAACAATACCCCCAAAGTGTGGATCCTGAGATATGTAGCTTCCAGGGTATTAAATATTGCAATGTCAATCCAATAAGGCTAACCAGAATAAGAACAATAGCCATCTACTGTAGATCAGAACTCTTTTTATTGTAGTAGTTGTTACAATTCTGAACTTTGCAAGTCTGAATCTACTTCCTCTATCCCCACCTTTATTGTGCTGTGAATTAAGGAGGGACTTTTTGAGATATTTTCTCAAGTTATTTTCTTGGCTCGATCTGAAGCCTGTTTATCTGATTGTGCCTTGGTAGCAACTCTTCCTCTTGTCCTCCAAAGATATTATACTGCTAGTCTTAAGGTAGCAACATAGCAGGATAGCCCAATATACACTGCTCAAAAATATTAAAGGGAAGACTTAAAAAGACAGAATATAACTTCAATAAATCAAACTTCTGTGAAATTAAACTATCCACTTAGGAAGCAATCTCACATGCTGTTGTACAACTGGAATTGTTGTGCAAATGAAATATTCAATGAGAATATTTCATTCATTTGTTTGAGTAGTATATATTACAAATAAGACTTTAAGGGCCCATTTCTCTTAACTACTTTCTAAATGTCAGTGGTACTCTTTTATTCCTGAAGGCACATGATCATTTTAATGGAGGGTGATGGCTATATACGCTGAGTTCTGGCCAACAACTCTAATTAGTATGACTTGAAATATAGCCTTGGGTTTCAACAAACATGTACATGCAGAAATAGGTCCATCACAAAACCAGAGATCACACACATGCCACTATGCAACAACTATTTTCCATTATATGAATCAGCAGTTCCTTAAGGAGCTAAACCTCTCTCGTGCTATTTACTTTAGCATTCTTAAGTCTGAATATCAACATTCCATATCTAGCCTTCCAAGACCATAGAGATAGGCTGGTTAAATTTCCCCCTTTTACTGTTTACTCTCAAAACTATCTCTGAGAAAGTTGGAACATGTCAGGTTGCTAAAAAGAAACAGTTGACTCACAAACATGAGGTCATTTAAAATCTGTCATGTAAAGTAAGTATGGCTAAACTTGGTACAAAGGTTTGGTATAAAGCAGGGCACGCTAGATTGATCCAAACCCTCCGGTATAGTCTATTTACGAAGGAATAAAAAGGAGAAAGGAAGATTGAAATGGTAAGATACAGGGAGGGCTGCAAAATGACATGAAATGAAGAATTAATGATGGTTATTACATTTGGGCTGCTTCTCAAATGGAAATGGTGGGTTTAGGGGCATTCAGCTGACACAGCCCATGGAAAATAGGGTAGTCAGGTTTTTCAGAGGAAAAATAGAGGAGGGTTACTTCCAGGTATTCATGGGAAAGTCCCCATTCAAGACTATAAAGTTCACTATTCCTGCCGTTGCTCAGTTCACAGGATCCAAGGAGAAAGAAGAGGAGGAGGAGGAGGAAAAGGAGGAAACATAGAAACATAGAAGACTGACGGCAGAAAAAGACCTCATGGTCCATCTAGTCTGCCCTTATACTATTTCCTGTATTTTATCTTACAATGGATATATGTTTATCCCAGGCATGTTTAAATTCAGTGACTGCGGATTTACCAACCACGTCTGCTAGAAGTTTGTTCCAAGGATCTACTACTCTTTCAGTGAAATAATATTTTCTCATGTTGCTTTTGATCTTTCACCCAACTAACTTCAGATTGTGTCCCCTTGTTCTTGTGTTCAATTTCCTATTAAAAACACTTCCCTCCTGAACCTTATTAAACCCTTTAACATATTTAAATGTTTCGATCATGTCCCCCCTTTTCCTTCTGTCCTCCAGACTATACAGATTGAGTTCATTAAGTCTTTCCTGATACGTTTTATGCTTAAGACCTTCCACCATTCTTGTAGCCCATCTTTGGACCCATTCAATTTTTTCAATATCTTTTTGTAGGTGAGATCTTCAGAACTGAACACAGTATTCCAAATGTGATCTCACCAGCACTCTATATAAGGGGATCACAATCTCCCTCTTCCTGCTTGTTATACCTCTAGCTATGCAGCCAAGCATCCTACTTGCTTTTCCTACTGCCCGACCGCACTGCTCACCCATTTTGAGACTGTCAGAAATCACTACTCCTAAATCCTTCTCTTCTGAAGTTTTTGCTAACACAGAACTGCCAATGCAATACTCAGATTGAGGATTCCTTTTCCCCAAGTGCATTATGTTACATTTGGAAACATTAAACTGCAGTTTCCATTGTTTTGACCATTTATCTAGTAAAGCTAAATCATTTACACCACTGCCTTAACCACACTTTAAACAATCTGATACAAGTTGTTTTATCCACCTGGCCACAAACCGTAACACCTCTGAGAAAGGAAGAGGAAGAGAAGGGGAAGAAGGAAGAAAAGGAGGAGGAGGAAAGGAGGAGAAAGAAGAGGATGAGAAGGAGAAGAAGAAGGAGGAAAAGGAGGAGGAGGAAAGGAGGAGGAGGAAAGGAGGAAAGGAGGAGAAGGAAGAGGAGGAGAAGGGGAAGAAGGAGGAAAAGGAGGAGGAGGAAAGGAGGAGAAGGAAGAGGAGGAGAAGGAGAAGAAGAAGGAGGAAAAGGAGGAGGAGGAAAGGAGGAGAAGGAAGAGGAGGAGAAGGGGAAGAAGGAGAATAGGAGGAGGAGGAAAGGAGGAGAAGGAAGAGGAGGAGAAGGAGAAGAAGGAGGAAAAAAGGAGGAGGAGGAAAGGAGGAGAAGGAAGAGGAGGAGAAGAAGGGGGAAGAAGGAAGAAAAAGGAGGAGGAGGAGGAAAGGAGTAGAAGGAAGAGGAGGAGAAGGAGAAGAAGAAGGAGGAGAAGGAGGAGGAGGGAAAGGAGAAGAAGGAAGAGGAGGAGAAGGAGAAGAATAAGGAGGAGAAGGAGGAGGAGGAAGAGGAGGAAAGGAGGAGAAGGAAGAGGAGGAGAAGGAGAAGGAGGAAAAGGAGGAGGAGGAAGGAGGAGAAGGAAGAGGAGGAGAAGGAGAAGAAGAAGGAGGAGAAGATGAGGAGGAAAGGAGGAGAAGGAAGAGGAGGAAAGGAGGAGAAGAAGGAGGAAAAGGAGGAGGAGGAAAGGAGGAGAAGGAAGAGGAGGAGAAGAAGGGGAAGAAGGAAGAAAAAGGAGGAGGAGGAAAGGAGTAGAAGGAAGAGGAGGAGAAGGAGAAGAAGAAGGAGGAGAAGGAGGAGGAGGAAGAGGAGGAGAAGGAGAAGAAGAAGGAGGAAAAGGAGAGGAGGAAAGGAAGGAGAAGGAAGAGGAGGAGAAGGAGAAGAAAAAGGAGGAAAAGGAGGAGGAGGAAAGGAGGAGAAGGAAGAGGAGGAGAAGGAGAAGAAGACGGAGGAAAAGGAGGAGGAGGAAAGGAGGAGGAGGAAGAGGAGGAGAAGGAGAAGAAAAAGGAGGGAAAGGAGGAGGAGAAAAGGAGGAGAAGGAAGAGGAGGAGAAGAAGGGGAAGAAGGAAGAAGAGGAGGAGGAAAGGAGTAGAAGGAAGAGGAGGAGAAGGAGAAGAAGAAGGAGGAGAAGGAGGAGGAGGAAGAGGAGGAAAGGAGGAGAAGGAAGAGGAGGAGAAGAAGAAGGAGGAAAAGGAGGAGGAGGAAAGGAGGAGAAGGAAGAGGAGGAGAAGGAGAAGAAGAAGGAGGAAAAGGAGGAGGAGGAAAGGAGAAGGAAGAGGAGGAGAAGGAGAAGAAAAAGGAGGAAAAGGAGGAGGAGGAAAGGAGGAGAAGGAAGAGGGAGGAGAAGGAGAAGAAGAAGGAGGAGAAGGAGGAGGAGGAAGAGGAGGAGAAGGAGAAGAAGAAGGAGGAAAAGGAGGAGGAGGAAAGGAGGAGAAGGAAGAGGAGGAGAAGGAGAAGAAAAAGGAGGAAAAGGAGGAGGAGGAAAGGAGGAGAAGGAAGAGGAGGAGAAGGAGAAGAAGACGGAGGAAAAGGAGGAGGAGGAAAGGAGGAGGAGGAAGAGGAGGAGAAGGAGAAGAAAAAGGAGGAAAGGAGGAGGAGAAAAGGAGGAGAAGGAAGAGGAGGAGAAGAAGGGGAAGAAGGAAGAAGAGGAGGAGGAAAGGAGTAGAAGGAAGAGGAGGAGAAGGAGAAGAAGAAGGAGGAGAAGGAGGAGAGGAAGAGGAGGAAAGGAGGAGAAGGAAGAGGAGGAGAAGAAGAAGGAGGAAAAGGAGGAGGAGGAAAGGAGGAGGAAGAAGGAGGGAGAAGGAGAAGAAGAAGGAGGAAAAGGAGGAGGAGGGAAAGGAGAAGGAAGAGGAGGAGAAGGAGAAGAAAAAGGAGGAAAAGGAGGCGGAGGAAAGGAGGAGAAGGAAGAGGAGGAGAAGGAGAAGAAGAAGGAGGAGAAGGAGGAGGAGGAAGAGGAGGAGAAGGAGAAGAAGAAGGAGGAAAAGGAGGAGGAGGAAAGGAGGAGAAGGAAGAGGAGGAGAAGGAGAAGAAAAGGGAGGAAAAGGAGGAGGAGGAAGGAGGAGAAGGAAGAGGAGGAGAAGGAGAAGAAGACGGAGGAAAAGGAGGAGGAGGAAAGGAGGAGGAGGAAGAGGAGGATGAAAGGAGAAGAAAGGAGGGAAAGGAGGAGGAGAAAGGAGGAGAAGGAAGAGGAGGAGAAGAAGGGGAAGAAGAAGAGAGGGGAGGAAAGGAGAGAAGGAGAGGAGGAGAAGGAGAAGAAGAAGAGGAGGAGAAGGAGGAGGAAGAGGAGGAAAGGAGGAGAGAAGAGGAGGAGAAGGAGGAAGAAGGAAGAGAGGAGGAAGAGAAGTGAAGGAGAGAAGAGAGGAGGAAAGGAGAAGGAGGAAAGGAGAAGAGAG